>NC_043995.1:2957500-3082500 GCF_902150065.1 Myripristis murdjan | reverse complement strand
AGTGCCTGGCCCTCAGTGATGATCAGGGTTTAAACAGACATTCACAAGGTTATATCCATGTCAAAGGCAGGCAGTATAAAATACTGTGTGACATAGCAATGCCGAGGTAATTACATGGTAATGCTTTACATCATAGTCTGGATGAAAATGACTAGAGTATGATTGGCTGGCGGGTGCTGCAACATTCCTTTTTATAACCACACATCTAGATGGCATCAACATTATCTACTCAAATTAATGCTCAAGTAGGGTTTACATTCCGCCTCAACACAACCACATGGCTTGAATAAACCTAATCCATTAACATTAACCAAAGTAAAACAGTGACCTTTTAATATTCAGTAGTTGTAAGTGGTTTTAGTTGTACTCCATCCATTAAGTTTTGTGTGATTTGGTGAGGTTTCCATTTGACATAGTCTGTACCTACAGTATCTGCCCCCAGCAAGTAGCAATTTGAGGCGGACAGACTCTTTGCTGGAAGTCTTCAGCAAGAAATAGTTCCCTGTAAAACCCCTCATCCCCAAGGGGACTGGGTTATGCCTGATATCAGTGTCACTGTTTTTGGAAAGAGCTGTTGAAAGAGTTTTTCACATGGAATTTTTGATCGTTTGAACTGTGTAAACTAATACCCACCTGCCCCCCTGGAAACCTAGCCAAATCACACAGAAACTATCCGGATGGATGGATTGCATTTGGTGTAACTGGAAAAAACAGCAACATTTATTTTGATATTTTGGATGAACTGTTTCTTTATTTCACAGCAAATCTGATGCAGGTAAACCGCACAAAAGTATAAAACATTCACAAAGATTTTCCTTGCACCAATATTATTCACACTGAGTTTGACGCTGATTTTTGTCATTCTCAGAGAAAGTTTGGAAACGTAGATGAAATGAAAGAAATAGTGTATTCACCCAAATCGTCTGGTATGTGTATCTCTCAGGTTTGGCCAACCTCCGTCACTACACAACAGAAAAATGCTGAAGATGAGAAGCTAGCTCACTGGCAATGATATCATCACCAGCACAGGTGATGCTACAGAAACTACAGTGTATGTACATGCTTTCAATAGAAACTCACCATCGTGGATTCCCTTTTTGTCAGCAGTTGATTGCCATTTTAGTTCTTTTTGTTCTGCTTGTTTGGAGCTTGTATGGCTCTCGTCATGTCGTTCCCTGTTCTCAGAGACCAAGAATATCAACAACTCCACAAACACATGACCCAAAAGATCATCTGATTATCATCTGAGTTTTCTTTCAGTCTCCAAGGAAACAAAACAAACAAACAAACAATAAAGAAAAAATGACCTACAGGGAGAAAAGACAGATCTTTGCAGTTTGATATTTTGGGTTCAGTGTGAAGGAGTTCATATACATTGTTTGGTTCTAAATTCTTGCTATGCACGTGTTTCGTGTTGACAATTCAGATGTGTGTGGTGTGAATAAACCTTCAGGATTTCACAACCTCAGCCAAACAAGACAATTTGCAAAAAGGGTGATAGTTGTTTAGATCAGCGGTGTCAGGCTCATACGAGGTGGTTCAAATGAGTCCTGTACAGAGGCTGGATTATTGTTTGCTAACGTCAATATGACTCAAGTCAACAAATGAATATTTTAGGCTACTTTCTGATTTATTATTTCAAATCAATCAATTTGTAGCCAACCAATCAATGACAAACTTTTCTGTTATTTTCATGTTGGCGCATGAAAATAACAGAACATGTAGAATTACATCAAGTAGAAGAGAGAAATGCAATAAACAGACAGACAGATTTGACATTCACCTCCTGCTCCTGAAAAATTCTACATTCCATGTCAAGCTTTTACATTTTTGATAGCATGTTTGCTAAACTAACAGAACGCAGCAGCAACTAGCCTGCCGGTTTTAACTTTACTTCAACCCGATGGAAAGAAATTTGTCTGATCTCTGTCCTTGGGAGAAGGGGCCGTCCCAGCATAAAGATAACTTTGCCTGTAAAAAGTTTTTCTCTTGATAAATTTAACAACATATCCTAAGTCAAACAGAGGTTTAACTGTAGCAGAACTATGAATGAGGCAATTCTTCATTATGCATGTAGAAGTTTAAGGACGCTTGTTGGGTACAACCCTTCTATGTTAAAGAAAACAGAAAGCTCATGAGAAATCCAGTCCCATATTGCACATCATCCACATAATACTGGCTGATATTCTGGCCCCATATGCTCTCAGAGGGAATCATATGTATGCGCAAGGGAAAGCTGCAGTTTGCCATTCCCAAGGTTCATTCTCCTTGACTGTTAATTCAAACAACACTCAAGTAGAAATGACAAGTTGTGCTGACAGCAGCAGAGGCTTGGTACATTTTAATTGCAGAATCTGCGGCAGAGAGGGACGCCAGATCCACAAATGAAATGGAAAGATGTATTGGTGTGGATGAGAGACGGGAGAAAAAGACAGAGGCACTTTATTGGCACGCCAATACTGAGCCTATTCCATGGCTTTGAGGAGCACTCAATCAATACGCTGGATAACATCAAACCCATCAGAGCCCAGGCTTAACACCCAGATTTCCATATGGACACGTGGAGCAGCCCTGTTGTACTGAGCAGCATCAGCATCTAGGGATGTCTGTGATAACTCAGGCATTGGCTCATTTAGTTTTTTGCATGATTGCTTTTTATTGAGCAGCCCGAAAGAAAAATTAATATGTAGCTGGGAGTAAAGAAAAAACAATTTCGCAAAATATCTCAAATAATAAAGTTGTTGCAAGATGCTCAGTGGTCAGCTCTGTTGCCTTACAGCAAGACTCACAGCCTGTTCTGTGGAGAGTTATAATGCTTCATGTGGGTTCAAACCTACAGCACAAAGCAAGTCAGGTGGAAACTTTAAAGGAATAGTTCGCACATTTTGAAAAAAAAAAATCTATATATATTATTTCACTTCCCCCCTAGCTGTTCTGTGGTGCTATCTTCCTCTCATTGTTACTGAGTGCTGGATACTGGCTGGATGCTCCACCTCAGTGGCAGGAGGCTAACAGTTAGCATTTGGAGCATGCAGCCAGTATCCAGCACTGAAATAATATCACTTTTTTTTTTCTAACATATCTATAGGGGTTCATGAATTCATTACTAATAATTCAGTGATTACTTGGCCACGTACTGAGATTTCTGAGTTTCAAATCTCACTTAGATGATGGACACTGTGGGAAAATGTTCTCAAGCCAACAAAACAGATGTATCTTCCTTCAATATGACCTGTTCATCAACTAGTTTATTCAGCTCTATCATGAAAATGGGATTTTATTATTCATGTCGATGTTAGGCCACCATAGATGGTGCCAGCCAATTCATTGGTTGTAGTAGAGGTCGATAAGTAATAAATTACTTAATGGTCTATAAAAATGGTAATGCTAATGGTACACTATGCCTATTGTAAGCCATGGTCATTTTAAAAAGTCATGCAATGCACACTCACAATACTGTGCCATGCCCTGTAGAGATGATATGTACAACACTGCATTGGTTAAATATATTGCCTTCCACCTCATTACGGCTGAAGTAAGATGGATATGCTCATTTTGAGAAGCCACCATACCACTCTTGCTTGTTATACGTAGACTGTACCTTTCTAATGGCCATGTGGAGTCGAAGAGATGGCCAGTCAATGTGTAGCAATGTACCCGACCATGCTGGGATACAGCAACAAACAAAATGTGACCTGTTGACCCCTTTCACACAAGGGAAAACAAGGAAATGGGAGTCTACTGGAATGGTAAAGACAAACAGAGGTGCAGGAATTAG
The DNA here is from genome assembly GCF_902150065.1 of Myripristis murdjan. NCBI lineage: Eukaryota > Metazoa > Chordata > Actinopteri > Holocentriformes > Holocentridae > Myripristis > Myripristis murdjan. Next base: position 3,078,722 of record NC_043995.1, on the reverse strand, counting down.
ACAGCCATGAAGGAGGGATACTGTATTCAGGGTGTTTGGGCCTAATGATGAAGGATGCACTGGGAGAGAGCACACTGTGGCTGATTGCTTGGTGGTACAAAAGAGCCTGTTAACAATGAACCAGGGAACAATAGAGAAGCTAGCTCTGTGGACCTTCTAAAACACTGCTTCTAAAAAGACTTATTAGACTGGGATCATAATAAATGACCTACAGGACTGATCTCATTAATTCTCCTGATTGGAGGAAACAGCACACATTGTACTGTATCTGCGGCCCTGCTGGCACATCAACAAGAGCTGCTGATTTCAGTTTAGCTTCATTTGGCAATGATGCACAACACATAGCCAGAAACTGGCACTGGACCTTTTGCACTGGTTTTACTGATTGTCACAAATTTAAACACACATCAAGAATGTTATGGCAATAGCATACTGTACTTGGCATAATTCCCAAAGTAAACTTTCACTAATTTCTCTTTTTCTTAAAGGGAAACCATAGGGATTTGGATCTTTAATCTTGACAGTAACAGCAGTGATGATGAGGATGAGGGGGAGGAGGAAGGGATGGATGAAAATGCCATGTAGGTTCAAGAGGTAAGAACATCTAAAAGGAAAAAAAAAAAAAAAAACTTAACAGTGTAATACTGTTAAGAGGCAGTCACTGGTGCTGCGCCTTGCAATTCTAGGTCCATTTTGTTGTTTGGTGGTGTATTTCTTTCATTCCAGTGAGCAAATGGCATCTGAAAACTAGAGTTTGACAGCAGAAAATGTTTTAGTGATCTAAAACATCAGTGATGAGAGAATCAACTGTCAGTTCCTCAGAATCAAAGAGCAAGTGTGTCTGGCGCTGCTGGTTTGCACCAACATTTAACAACAACAATATCCACTCACTTTATCAGGTCCACCTGTACAGTCTAATGCAGTTCGGGTCAGCAGCTCTGCCATAAATTCTACCTTTTAACAACATTTATAATGTTCAGTTTATCTCATTGTGGAGAATGGGTACATTTAATTCTCTGTTTATTATTGAAGTTGTACTTTGCAGAGGTCTTGAACTGGACTACATTATATTGAGAGGTGTTTCCAATTTTTTGTCCTCCCTATTTATATACATGAGTGAGACAGAATATTAGAAACAGCTAGAGATATTAGAAATGCAGTCCAGTCCAACAGCAGCACTAACTATGAGCTCAATGCCAAACATAGAAGTGAATGAACACCTCTGTTACTGTGACAACAAGAAAAGCTGAGCATTATAGGCAGCAGGAAAGGAAACTTTATGGTAGAACATTTGTATTAGATTGCATTAGATTGTACAGGTGGACCTAATAAAGTGTCCATTGAGTGTAAAAATCCTCTGTGGAAGAGGCAGAGATACTCATTTCCTAGACCAGAATACAAAGTAACCACAAGACATGTTGCATTTACAGCTGACGTGCAGGTTGCTAGAAATAAGAACATTTAAAAGTGTAAAACTGTAAAAGGCAGTTACTTAGATGGGAATTGGCAGGGATGATATTTAGGTGCCTATTTGATATGTATTTTAATTCTGTCACAACTGTGATTTGATATTGTGTGATTTTGGACAAAGTAAAAGACTTCATTTGATTGATTGATTGATTCATTTCACAATTATTGCAATGTATAAAGATGAGAGGTTAAATAACTTAAAGTAAATAAAAAAAAAACAAAGCAGGTTAGTAAGTTAGAAATTAGTACTAGTAAATTAAACTAAAGTTGAAGATATAAAATTAAAAATATAAAAATAAGTAAATTAAAACAACAATAATAATATCATGTCATCAATAATAATATAATTAAATAAAAACACACATTTTTAGTATAATTATTTTATTTACTTTTTTTATTTACACTCTTTGAGTAGTTAAAAAGCTTTCTGGGAAGAGTAGAAAAACAAAACAACTCCTGCAATTCATTCAACACATAAATCGATGGCATCTAACAAATTATCTGAGGGTGCAGTTCTCCTTTGAAGTGACAGACATCAACAAAGTAGTTATCAGTTTTTAGCATGCAGCAGTGCTTGCCTAAATCCCTGAGTGGATTCACCATGTGTTAACGTGTAACTTGCCTGATTCTGCTTTTGTGTGTGTGTGTGTGTGTGTGTGTGTGTGTGTGTGTGTGTGTGTGTGTGTGTGTGTGTGTGAGTGTGTGTGTGTGTGTGTGTGTGTGTGTGTGTGTGTGTGAGTGTTTGTAAGTGGACTCTCAAGAGAGAGCAGGCATGGTTGGGGAAATCCTCGCTTGAATAAACGCTACTGTCTCTTCTCATTATATCTGCACTGTAAACACAATAAAACAGCAGATCAGCAGGGCTGGAGCAATGAGGATCTCAGGCCGCAGTGTGTGTGTGTGTGTGTGTGTCTGTATATGTTTAAACGCCTGATAGGACACACAGCTTCAAATATGGCTTCAGCTATGTATTGTTGTAGCTCTGTCTCAACAGTAACAGTTTAATAAGAAGATCAAAATAAGAAGATAAGAGTAAGATCACTATTAGCTTTTCAGCAGACATCCTAGCATGCATTGCTTTTGAGTTAACTCTCCAGTAACCCTTTCTTCTTCTGGTTTGAACAAAGTCACCGGATAGAATCTTGTTATGTCGGTTAGCTGTCTATTACTAATAAAGGAAACTAAATTTCATGGAGAAAACCATTAAGAAATGTAGTAACAAGTTAAATCCCTACAACTGAAACATGTTTAGCAAATTTTAGAAATGTTATAAGGTGGACTAGGCATTCTCTGCTAGACATTGCAAACGGTATCCTTCTCTTACACAAACATTAGCAAAGAGTCATCTGCTTACTCCTCAGCAGCTGATAGAAAAATTTAATGAGAAAAGAAATCTAATTTCTAATGAAAGATTTTGTTTATTTAATACAAAAAATAAATAGATAACTAGACATAGCTAGACTAGACAACTACATAGACAGCTAGTATTACTAGACATTCAAAGTTACTGTCTTAATTTTAGTCACTGAGAGGGTTTCTGGGGATGACCTCATCAATGCAGTGCATGAACTGCAGTGCAGAGGCCACCTTAACCAAGTCTGGGTTTCAGCAACCCCCAGCAGTCACAGCTCTCATGGACGACTTGATGGTAACAACTACATCAGTTCCTCTTCACCCTGGCACCCAGATGTCATCAGCCGCCGAGAAGTCCATCAGGAGCCTGGGCAAGGTCTTTGACTGCACCCTGAGGGACACGGCAGCACTCCAAGCAATCAGCAGTGAGTTGGAGGCATGGCTGACAGCAGTCGACAAAACAGGGCTGCTGCGGAGGTTCAAGGCCTGGATTTACCAGCGTTGTTTCCTGCCACAACTCCTCTGGCTCCTGCTGCTCTATTAAGTCCCTCTGAACATTGCTGAGGGCTTTGAAAAGAAGATCAGCCACTTCCTGCACAGGTGGCAGGGTCTACCATAAAGCCCCAGCAGCACTGCCTGGTATGGGAATAAAAACAAGCTGCAGCTCCCCTTCAGTAGTCTGTTGGAGGCGTACCCTGGCAAGAGAGATACTGTTTTACAGAGATTCCACCGACACCAAGGTCTCCTCAGTGGGCATCAAGGTAAGGACAGGCAGGAAGTAGAGGGCACAGGCGACAATCAACCAGGCTGAAGCACAGCTGCTGCCCAGCATGTTGGTGAAATATGTGGCAAAGGAGTGATGCCAGCTGGTCCAGGAGCGAGTGCCAGAGGGGATAGAGAAGTTTGCTCCAGCAGAATGGTGTCTGTGGACTAAGCAGGGCGAATCCATGGAACACACAAGCTGCTTGGACTCAAGCTGGGCTTGAAAAGGCTATTTGTTCTAAATGAGTCTATCATTCATTGGTCAGTTGCTTCTTGCATGCATGAGTGTGTGCGCTGCAGCCACAAAAAGTGATTTCTTTGATGCTGCTATCGTGTTTGCGGACAACTGTCTGCTGTGTTTATGGTGTCACAACTGATAATGTTTCCCTAAATATTCAGTGCTATTGTGGTCATTTTGCAATTTCAATAAGGAAATTTGCAGATAGATTCTAATCTTTACCCTAAACACAGGAAATAACCCTAAAGCTTAACATAGACACTTAACGAGATCAGTTCAGCAAAATGTCCGCAACTGGAGGATTTCTTTATCTTGTGATTCTTCTGAGGACCTTTGGTCCATTGATGACAGAAAAGCAATGATACATATACCTTGATTTGACTAGTTTATAGAGGTGTTTTACTCCTGATTGCCAGATTGAGTTGTTTTAATGCATTTTTCCCTAGTACCGTTGTGATCAGCCCCAGTCGCAAATGTGCTGAAGCTACGCTTTACAGACTGCCCTGCTCTGTCTGCTCAGTTGCATCAGTTGCAACTTGTTGGCCAAAAATATTGTCAAACTGGAGAGTAGAATATCCATAATCCACCAGATCTGGAAAGCCGAGCTCCTCATGGACACCATCACCATTGCTCCAGCACAAACCGACACCAGCTGGGCCCAGGTGCCTGATGCCACCAGTGCTCCTGCTAATCTCCCGATTTTACAGTGAAGGAAACAAGTCAGATTGTGGGGGGTATTTGTCGCAGTATCTGGCAACTCTGGCCTGCTTGCAGCCGGTGACGTGACTCAGTCACTCACTAAGTAGCGTTGATACTGCCGGCGGGGTTTCTGTCTTCCGCTCAGTTCAGCGTTCAGACAGACGAGATGGATAGAGAAAGAGAGACAATTTTCACTCCACATGCATAAATTCAGGATAAAGTAGTAGGAACACTAGTTTTGCTTTGAAAAATGTAAATACAAAAGCAAAGTAGCTTCAACTTTTTAAATGGTGACACTTAACGAGGCAGGAGTGCCAGCTCTCTCCCCCATAGACTCCCATTATATCTGGAACCCAAAATCTGGGGAGAGAAACACTCACTTTTTCAACTCGCCGAATCTCAGGGATTTTTGGGAGTTTGAAAATAATTTGACACAGTATGGAAGCCCAAAGCCTTACCTTTCTCATGATATCTTATATTTTCCGCTTGGTCTTACTGTCATTGAGATAAAATCATTTGTTTGACCACTACTTTTAGGCGACTCTTTCCCAAACACCACTGTCACTCATGCTGTGTGCTTTATAGAACCTCATTTCTGGCTCCGCCCACACAAGCCCCAGTGGCACAGTGGTTAGTGTCTCTGCCTGCCATGCAGGAGACTAGGGTTCAACTCCCCACCTGGGCAAGAGCAACAACACTACACAACCTCCAAACAGCACAGGGCTGCTGGTTTACCACATGTCCACAAGGTCACAAGGGTGGCAAGCACTTTCAAAGAAAAAAAAAAATCCACCTGTTTTTCACAACCCAATGTTGGCAAGTATGATTTGGATCCTTAATATGATTAACAGTATATGACTAAATCATATATTAACATTTATGCAATAGAAATATATTTGCCATGTATGTGTATATAGCCATTTTTGCTATATTTTAAAATATATTTGTCATATATGCCTATATAATTATCATATATGTATGAGACATACATGGACATATATACTTAATATGTAGTTTACATATATGGCCATATATCAGATTTGCGTATGGGGACATATACCCCCTCAGCTGTGGCATTCCCCATTCAATCTGTTGTGACTAACAGTCTGTCCCATCCCAATAGCAATCTTGCTCTATATAGAAAGCAGTGCCCCCGCCTCCTCTTCACATACCCTCTGCTGTAATTTGGCTCTTCAAAATGTGAGTTCTCTTTCAAACAAGACATTTACCTTAATTGATTTTATCACCTCCACCCACTTAGACAGCAAACTGGCTGAAACCTGGTGAACACAGTCAGGTCCTGCAAGTATGGCCCCTTGGCTATGACTTCTACAGCTGCCCTTGGTCCAGCAACTGTGGGTGGCTTAGCTGTCATTTTAAGAAACTGCCATAAGTGCTCTCTCATTGGAACAAAAGATTATTCAAGGTTTGGGGTCCTGATGTCCAACTGCACAGAGAACTGGGGCCCAAACCCAGTCCTCTGTTTACTACAGTTGTTTACCAATCCCCCAGGAGGGAGGCCACTTTACTCTCAGACTTTGCTGAGTTTTTACCTGATAATATTGTAAACTATGACAAAATTTTAATTTCAGGTGATTTAAATTTTCATGTTGGCCTCTTATCAAATGTCAAAGCCACGTAATTTCTTGGTTTTATGGACTTTCACATTTAATTTTGTGCACCCTACAGTACAGGCCAAAAGTTTGGACACACCTTCTCATTCAATGCGTTTTCTTTATTTTCATGACTATTTACATTGTAGATTCTCACTGAAGGAATCAAAACTATGAATGAACACATGTGGAGTTATGTACTTAACAAAAAAAGGTGAAATAACTGAAAACATGTTTTATATTCTAGTTTCTTCAAAATAGCCACCCTTTGCTCTGATTACTGCTTTGCACACTCTTGGCATTCTCTCGATGAGCTTCAAGAGGTAGTCACCTGAAATGGTTTTCCAACAGTCTTGAAGGAGTTCCCAGAGGTGTTTAGCACTTGTTGGCCCCTTTGCCTTCACTCTGCGGTCCAGCTCACCCCAAACCATCTGGATTGGGTTCAGGTCCGGTGACTGTGGAGGCCAGTTCATCTGCCGCAGCATTCCATCACTCTCCTTCTTGGTCAAATAGCCCTTACACAGCCTGGAGGTGTGTTTGGGGTCATTGTCCTGTTGAAAAATAAATGATCATCCAACTAAACGCAAACCGGATGGGATGGCATGTCGCTGCAGGATGCTGTGGTAGCCATGCTGGTTCAGTGTGCCTTCAATTTTGAATAAATCCCCAACAGTGTCACCAGCAAAACACCCCCACACCATCACACCTCCTCCTCCACGCTTCACAGTTGGAACCAGGCATGTGGAATCCATCCATTCACCTTTTCTGCGTCTCACAAAGACACGGCGGTTGGAACCAAAGATCTCAAATTTGGACTCATCAGACCAAAGCACAGATTTCCACTGGTCTAATGTCCATTCCTTGTGTTTCTTGGCCCAAACAAATCTCTTCTGCTTGTTGCCTCTCCTTAGCAGTGGTTTCCTAGCAGCTATTTGACCATGAAGGCCTGATTGGCGCAGTCTCCTCTTAACAGTTGTTCTAGAGATGGGTCTGCTGCTAGAACTCTGTGTGGCATTTATCTGCTCTCTGATCTCAGCTGCTGTTAACTTGCCATTTCTGAGGCTGGTGACTCGGATAAACTTGTCCTCAGAAGCAGAGGTGACTCTTGGTCTTCCTTTCCTGGGTCGGTCCTCATGTGTGCCAGTTTCGTTGTGGCGCTTGATGGTTTTTGCGACTCCACTTGGGGACACATTTAAAGTTTTTTCAATTTTCCAGACTGACTGACCTTCATTTCTTAAAGTAATGATGGCCACTCGTTTTTCTTTAGTTAGCTGATTGGTTCTTGCCATAATATGAATTTTAACAGTTTTCCAATAGGGCTGTCAGCTGTGTAGTAACCTGACTTCGGCACAACAAAACTGATGGTCCCAACCCCATTGATAAAGCAAGAAATTCCACTAATTAACCCTGATAAGGCACACCTGGGAAGTGAAAACCATTTCAGGTGACTACCTCTTGAAGCTCATCGAGAGAATGCCAAGAGTGTGCAAAGCAGTAATCAGAGCAAAGGGTGGCTATTTTGAAGAAACTAGAATATAAAACATGTTTTCAGTTATTTCACCTTTTTTTGTTAAGTACATAACTCCACATGTGTTCATTCATAATTTTGATTCCTTCAGTGAGAATCTACAATGTAAATAGTCATGAAAATAAAGAAAACGCATTGAATGAGAAGGTGTGTCCAAACTTTTGGCCTGTACTGTATGTCTGGGCCAACCTGTACTCAGGGCCACATGTTAGATTTAGTCTTCACACTAGGCCTGACCATTTCCTCCCTGGCTGTGGAGGAGATGGACATTTCAGATTACATGTGTGTCTAGTTTTCCTCCTTGTTTTATAGTGGCCCCAAACTCAACCACGAATTTCTTACTCCTGATGTATAAACTGTTCAACAGCTAGAAAATTCTCAGATGCTTCCCTGTCCTGCTGCACTGAGACACACTCATCCCACCTTAAACCAGAAGTGTTAATCACCCAATTTAACTCAACAGAAATTTTGGACTCTGTTGCCCTACTCAAAATCAGGAAACTTAAAGCTACTACTCAACCCTGGCTCAATGATGACACCAATGCTCTTAGTCTCATATGACATGATGAGAAGCTCTCTTGTTACTTATCAGCAATCTGTTAAAATAGCAAGAGCAAAATATTGCTGATATTATCTCCAGAAGCTCCCGTTCTCCGAAAGTACTATTTGACACAATTAGTAAAGTCCTCAACCCTGCTGGTACTGCTTGCCCTGTACCATCCTTATTTACTTGTGATGAAAACTTTTTTGCTGGTTAAATCAATTACATTCGATCTGTCTTGTCATCTCCTGCCCACGTCCTCTCTTACCTCCCTCTGTGCCCTGCTGTCCTCAGTGAGGTTGAATCTGTGCCTCTTGGTCTTATTAAAGACATTCTCGCAAAGTCAACTACTTGTCTCCTGGACAGTGTTCCTATGACCCTGTTGAAAGAAGTGTTTGACACTGTTGGTCCCATAATTTCTCTAGCTAATGGCTTTGTTCCCTCCTGTTTTAAACATGCAATTGTACATCCCATCATAAAAAAAAAAAAATCTGACCTTGATATCACTGTTAAATAATTATTGCCCTATTTCCAAGTTACCTTTTTATCTGAAAAAAACAAAACAAAACAAAACAAAACAAAACAAAACAAAACAAAACAAAACTGGAAACCTCTTCTCCTTACCTTCTCCCATCAACTGTTGAGTACCGCAAGGTTCTATTCTAGGTCCCATCTTATTTGCACTCTACATGCTTCCACTGGGCTTCATATTCCAGAAGCACAATACCTCATACCACTGCTACACAGATGACACCCAACTATACCTCCCATTAGAACCTGGTCATAACAACACAGAATCAGTTAAGTCCCTCCTTGAGTGTCCTTGATGAACAAAAACTAAGGGGAAGGGTAATTGGGCAGTTGCCGTAGCCGCCAATTAAGGGTTCCTCTTCTATTGACATTTTCAAGATGATGCTAAAGACTGACATGTTCTCCTAGGCTTTTTCTTTAAGTGTACTTTGTGTGGTTTTATATCTCACTTTGTTTCTCCTGTGTTTTTATATATTTTTAGGTGCATGTATGTACGAATGTGCGTATATGTGTGTGTGTATATCTACATCTATATCTATATATGTGTGTATGTGTGTGTGTGTGCATACTATGTATTGATAGTTTTCATGTGACGTCTTGGTCCGTATGGAACACCCCCTTGGAGGGCAAAACCATACACTTGCCGCCACCCGCAGGCTTAGAACAAGCTAGAGAAACACACACTACTTGAAAATGCTGGACAGTTGTTGTGCGGTCGGGTGCACAAACCGCCGCGGAGAAAAGCCGGGGTTGTGTTCCCAAACAGTGGCATTATTTACCCATCCTGATCGGAAATACCGGTAACTATCGGTGCTCTTATATGCCTTCATTCTGGCAGTGGTGTAAGGTGACGGGTTCTCAACCAGGTAGATCACCGAATTCGAGTTTCGGCAGGGACATGGCGGTGTTTAACGGCCATGTCCCTGGGCACTTGTGACCCGTATACAGCACCGGCTGCTGTATATGAGCCGTTAAACACCGCTATGTCCTTGCCGAAACTCGACTTCGGCGATGTTTATATTTACCTGATTGAGAACCTATATAAGAGCACCGATAGTTACCGGTATTTCCGACCAGGATGGGTAAAGAATGCTGCTGTTTGGGAAGTAAAGTACAAGGCATTCTTCATTCTGAAAGCAAAGGTGAGTACTAATTTATCTAACACTATCTGTCAAATTTATTTTAATTATGTGTGTGTTTGGAGGGCTGCCATGGTTTGCTCTCCCCGGGGGCCGACTTGCGTTTGATGGTGCTGATCCACAGATTTCTCCTCTCGGGGTTGTCTTTATAGGACGGAATACTGTAAAAACACAACTCCGGCTTTTCCCTGTGGCGGTTTGTGCACCCGACCGCACAACAACTGTCCGGCATTTTCAAAGAGTGTATGTTTTCTGCTGGTGGCGGGTAGGTGTACTGTTTTGCCCTCCAAGGGGGCGTTCCATATGGACCGTGACGTCACATGAAAACTATCAATAGAAGTACAGACTTTCAGACTTTTCAAGATTCAAGATTCTAGAGCTTTATTCATCACATGCATGATTGTACATGTACAGCAGCAGTGAAAGGAGTCATAGGAGTCAGTATGGACATAGTATATAGAAAAAAAAAAAAAGAGAGAATTTGGTGATGTCCATGGGTTCCAGACTTCAGGCTGATATATAGTTTGTCCAATTACTTTTGATCCCCTGACAATGGGGAAATGAATGCAATATTTTTGTTCAACCTCTTAAATTAAAGCTGGAAGTCTCCACTTAAATCATCTCTTGATTACTCCATTTCAAATCCACTGTGGTGGTGTACAAGGGCAAAATTATGAATATTGTGTCACTGTCCAAATACTTATGGATCTAACTGTATATCTGCTCTTCTATTTATTTACTTGTTAGTTTGATGCTATCTCGTGGCTATATTTTATTGTACAGCACTTTTGTCATTTTTTTTAAAATATACATTATAAATAAATGTGATTTGATTTGATTTGATATACATGTGCACACACATGCACTGCTCAGTGTTTTTCACTATTTTAGCAGCACTCATAACCACACAGATGGCACACATAATCCATAGCACCATAACACAGGACACAATGCTCTCATGCCATAAAGCACACCCTCAATTCACAAACTAAACTTTAACTTTGATCAGCTTGCTCTCATAATCCTGTAGTTTTAAACTGGGTTATTTTGGGGAGCCACATGCTGAAAGCGAGCAGCCTGTTTCCTACTTAGTGATTTTGATGTCTTAATGGGATATTATGGCAGCCGTGTATTAGCACAAGGAGGGGATGGAGTCTCAGAGACAGGCTTTGACGAGCGTACCACCCTGATACCGGTAATTACAGTCTGCATGTCGTGTACTGATTACAGATCTATAGTGAGAGACCTACCATGCCACCCGACAAGAGCCCTCCTTACAACAGCAATCCAATCCTAATTAATTATTCTGTTGTGGTCCTTACAAGTAACTTGCCTTTAGGGCACCATGCAGGCTTTACAATTCCCCACCCTGTGTCTGCTCCTAAATGTCTCCTCTCCTATGGGCTGGTGATGATGAAGAGCAGAGGAAGAAGAGCATTGTTCATTAGGGTAAGCACACTCTTTCTGGTCTGTCAGAGATGAGGGGTGACTGAGATATCAACACCTCCCTCTGATGCCTCACCATGCATGACACCTCATCAAGAAACTGTTATACACACAATATGTCAAAGATTATTGCTAGAAGCTATATTGTAAGTTGGTGGTTTTCAACGGTAGTTCTCTCCTAAGAAACCATGAGATGTTTTTTGGTGGGGTCACAATATGAGTTATGGAACATGGTAGATTATTATTGTATATTTCTCACAGCGTTCAGTCTTCAAACTCAGTAACTCAATAACTAGTAGTGATACACCTTTCTCCTTCTATAGTGCTTTACTATTTTACAATAAGCCACATTGTCATTCTTGCTATGATGTCCTTCTATATAGGCATGTAATATACTCTATATTTGATAATGTGACCATATCCTCCATAGAGCAGATGAAGGCAGCTAATCATCTATGAAGCCAGAGAGCTGGAATCACATTCAAATAATGTTATCATGATTGGTCAATGATCATTAATCAGATCTACGTGATACTGCCACACACAGCACTGGGCACAATATGGCCTTCTTCCAGTCCTGAATCACATGAAATCACCTCAAAGCAGAATTATAAATGAATTAAGTAATTTGTGTCAAGGTTTGCCTTTGACCTGACTTACAGGTATGTCACAGAGTTGGATGTACTCATTGCTTCATTTCACGGGTGTCATAAATAGTTGTAATACTTTGGTAAACCATGGCTAGTTATTACTGTACATCAAAGTCAGGACATAAGTACCATGGACAGCTCCTTATGCTTCTGCAACTCTGTTGCTGTTTACACTCCTTCAGCACCACAGACACACACATAGATCCAATATCAGAGCTGGACATTTTGACCTGGATCCATCCCAACTACAGTTTATTCTATTTTTGTCCACACTATAGTAGAATACATGGTGGCCCTTAGAGCTTAACACACTGCAGCTTAAGAAAACATGTTAACAGACAAAACACAAGCATATTAGAAAACAAGAAAATATCTTCAACTTGACAACGCATGCACAGCACTTAGAAAGACACTGCAAATTTCTGACACAACACAATACAGACACAGCACATCACAGAAAACACAGAGGACACTTAAGAGCCATGTAAGATTAGCTTACCTCCACTACTTTTTGGATTTGGTTCATTTTGCTGCACGTTGCCCATTTTGCAAGTGAACCATGGCTTATAAACAAAAGTAGCTTGGATTCGAACTCCGGTCACTGCAATCAGGACTAAGCCCTGGTACATGGTGCCCGTGCTTTACCGGTGAGCCACTGGGGCGCCCAATGGACAGTGTTTTGATAAACCTGTCACCCTGCCAGGCCAAAGTCTGGAGGTGAGGTCAAAATAAATTTCAATTCAGTCTGTGTAACTTTAGCAAAATATGATGGACCTGCCTGCAGTCTTTGCTTGAATTTAGCTGCTCTGAAGTTCATACAGTTCAGGCCACATGAAAAAGAAGAAATAGCTGAACATGAGCATCAGTCCATAGGTCATTTGTTATGCTTGGCTTTCCAAACATGAGGAACTGCTGGCTATTAGATGCCTGCATTTGATCTCCTGTTTCTCTCTACTCCTTGACAAGAGGTGTAACAATTCATTCATTGCATTCATGCACTGACTATAAATTCTGCCAATTCAACTGCATTGATCTGCCAAAAGAAACAAATAGAATAAGTGATTTTATGGCTTATATGGCATGCTTTAAAAGCTCAATTCATTCATAATTCTTAAAATACAAATTACACATTTTCACCTTTCAAAAGAAAAAGGATAGTCTTCCATTATTGCACAGGTTTATTTAATATATCTCTATATCTTAGAGTCTACATCTATATCTATCTATATCTATCTAAGTGTATATATATATATATATATATGTGTGTGTGTGTGTGTGTGTGTGTGTGTATCTATATCTATATATATTTGTATTTTCTATGTATTTACTGTATAGTAAAGTACTGGATTGACTTGTTGATTCTAAACATCATTTTGAGTTGTGTTTGTTTCAAAACACAAAATAATAAATCAGGACTCAAACTCAATCAGTTGCAAGCCAAAGATTCACACATCACACACCTCTGTGCTGTGGGATCAGTTCCTATAGTTGGTTCAGATTACAAACTGTGCTGTGGTTCTTTTGGAGGAGGACCAAGATGCACATTTGCAAGTGTCGCGGTGCAGCTATTTGGTGCCACCACAGTTCAAATGTGATTTTTCCCACCTGGTGGAACAGAACTAAAGAAGCAAACACTCATTCATCTTCTAAACTGCTTATCCTCACTTGGGTCGCAGGGTGCTGGAGCCAATCCCAGCGCTCATAGGGTGAAGGCAAGGAAACACCCTGGACAGGTCGCCAGTCCATCGCAGGGCAGACAGACAAACACTGACATCCACACACACACAGTCATACCTAGGGGCAATTTAGTATCTCCAATTCACTTGACCTGCATGTCTTTGGACGGTGGGAGGAAACCCACACAGACACGGGGAGAACATGCAAACTCCACACAGAAAGGACCTTAGCTGGGAATCGAACCCAGGACCTTCTCACTGTGAGGCGACCGTGCTAACCACTGCACCATGGTGCCGCCCAGTAAACACTCCTAAGTGTGAATAAAACCCTCAAAACACATGCGTGGATGTGACTAAACAGAACAACAGTGGATTCTAACCTGACTGATGACACAATACAAACAGGAGTTGAGCTTGTGCGTCTGTGTTTTCCTGTATCTTCTTTGAGACAGGTTGGTGCTGTCAGTGTTCACAGGGTGCGCAATTAGTTTTGTCAGTGAGGATATTTGTGTGCTGTATCTCTACGTGTATGTGTGCCATTGTGATACAGGGACTCATAATAGATGTTTTGGTTCCTGCGGAGTGCTGCAGGTTGTCAGATGGTGCCACTAGCCTGGAAACATAGTGGCCACATCAAACACTGCATCCTGATGTGATGTGATTTTCCCCAATAGAGCCATGGAAGGAACCCAGCAGAAATGTCTAGTGAAGAGATAGTGCATCACCGTGCTAAAAACTGAAAAATAATGCTGTTGTGTCATTTGCTGTTTTGGCTCCAGAACGTGGCTCGTTAGCCTTCAAAGCTGAAAGGTAGCGCCATGCTGAGCGCTCAGTTGTAGCACCATCTTCCACTAATGTATATGTTCTTACGGGAGGTGATGCTTCCAAAACAGACTATGGACTAGACAACAACCCAGTCAAACTCTTTGGATATACTGAGGTCATTTTTGTGCTCTGAAGTAGTTTAAAAAGATAACTCACCCATTTACAAAATTAGATATCATTTCAGTTACCGTCTACTGTAGCTGTTAGCTACTGTTTTAAAGAATTGTTAAGAATGTTAGCTGGGTGGATGTCCAGCTCAACAGCAGTAGGCTAACATTTAGCATATGGAGAATCCAGCCAGTATCCAGCACAATGAGAGGAAGATAGCACTACTGCTGTCCTACATAACAGCTAGAGAGAAGTGCAATAATATATATATTTTTTTAAAATGGGTAAACTATCCCTTTAAAGGAAGTCAAAAACTCACAAGATCTAAAAGCCAAATTGGCTCTCACAAGCATAGAAGCAGAATATCACACACACATCCAGACACCATGGTGAACAGCTCAAACAGATAGTTTGATATCACACAACAGCTAATAAAACCAATTGGAGCCCTCCACAGTAACAGATGCTGCAGACACTCAACCAGTCAGCCATTACCTGTGGCAACAATGTGATGCTGCTGGGTAATGCTGTGTAGCTACATCGTGTTGTTTCTGAACAGAGGGGTTGAGGGGGGGTTACCCTCTGTCTATAGAGAAGTGAGGGACATCATTGATTTGCCATTTGTTACGGCAGCAAGCTGGCTTCCAAATAAGGGAGAACGCCTCCCGTGGGAGGTTACATCTCTGCAGCTCAACTGCTGAGGGAGATGTAATACTATACGTGATAAATAAATTGGAAAAGTGGGAACATTATTTGGTCCCCATGCTAAGTGCTCATTGCTATGGTGTTTCTGTTCTGGTATGAAGACTTTTTTTTTTTTTTTTTTTTGGAAAGCATTGATTCTTGTCAAAAAAGAATGAAAGAATTAAAATAAGAAAATGCATGTCAGAAAAACAAGAAAGTTAAAAAAGACCTTTTCACAGGACAAAAGTAAGAAAATGTCAAATAAAAGTAAACTATGGTTAAAATAGGGTTGAATAGGGTTACATTTAAATATGTCTATGGATAGATAGATAGATAGATACATAGATAGATACACAGATACATAGATAGATAGATAGATGGATACAGATAGATACAGATATAGATGTATAGATATAGATACAGTGGCCACTTTATTAGGTCCACCTGTACAATCTAATACAATCCAATAAAACTGTTGTGCCATAATGTTTCATTTCCTGCTGCCTATAATGCTCAGCTTTTCTTTTTGTCACAGTAATTGAGGTGTTCATTCACTTCTATGTTTGGCATTGAGCTCATAGTTAGTGCTGCTGTTGGACTGGACTGCATTTTACTGAGAGCTAATTCCACTATTCTGTCCCCCTCATGTATATTAATAGGGAGAACAAAAAAATTAAAAACACCTCTGCTATTAGCTGAAATATACATTTTGTTTAGGCCTATTCTTTTACTGGATGTGAACATTAAGATTTTAATGATGCTTATTTTGCAAAACACACCATAGTTTTGATGATTACACTTTACCTCAAATTATGTACAAAAGGGTGGGACTGAGAGAAAAAGGCGCAATCACAAACCTATCTGCTCCTTCAGCACCATGGACAGCACCATGGATTTATCAATACTCAGCACAGTTAGTCTACTGATATTTCAGAGCCGTGGTCAGGGCATAGATTGTAACTTACACAAATTTCAGTCAGACAAAGGATCAATGAGTCAGGCAGACTAGACTAACATATTCAACAACTCTTCTGCATCTGCATCTGCATATCTTGTTTTCTAACAAGGGGAGTGGCATCCCCCATCGTCCTCCCTCAAATAACTGACTGGAAACACATCATTATAATTAATATTTGATTGAATAAAATTTTTCCCCAAAAAGGTTTGGTGCATTTTTATGCATGTTTCAATTATCCAAAATTTCAGCTTTCCAAAATACTTTCATTCCTATGAGGTTTGGATAACTGATGTTCTACTATACTACAGTTTCCATTGGGTAAATAGAGTGAACAGATGGGGCCTCTCTTAGTGGAAATGAAACTTTCTTCTCTGTTGCATCCCCATTTTATAATCAACAAATAAGATGGGTGTATTTTTCATAAAAAAAAAATAAATAAATAAATACATAAATAAAAAATAAAGTTCTATGTGGTCTTGTTTGGAAAAATAAGGAGTTCATTTGTGACTCTTATGTTGCTATGCACATCGTTTTCACTTTGAATAATTTTCAGTAAAAACTGTTCATCACAACGAATCACGACAGCCTTCTCTTGCCCAGTGTCATCAGCTTTCCTTGCCCGACATTATTATCTCTTTTGTTACTGTCCTCTTGTTTAACATTAAAATGAGCTTCGGCCAACACTCCAATGAATAAAAACTCTTTTCCGCTCTCAGTTTCAGTGAGCTGCCTTATCGGGTTTCTGGCCTAACCAAAAGGAACAGAGGCAGAAAAAAAGCCTCCCTGCTTGGTGTCATAGGGTTTCTTAGACCAGTGAGATTAGACCGTAAGAACTAATGCAATGGGTTATTTTTCCTGCCTGATATGAAGCCTGCCTCTCTCACAGGGAGTCTCTCGCCAGACAAATGGATCCTTTGCATAAAACGTAGCCTCCTGCGACTTTGTCTTACATTAGAAAAGCAAGTATGCATGGCCAAATGCCAAGCGTTGCATATATTAGCATTCAGAAAAATCTGCCCTGGCTGCTGCATACATGGAACAGGAGTCTATTCTTTATCCAACATAATCTTAAACACCATTTATCACAGTGTAAAAATAATAGACTTTCTGTGGGTTTCTCCCTTCTCTCAGAATGCCCTTCTAGGTCCAGATGTGTGTTGGGCCCTGGAGAGGGTAAAGGGAAAGTCTATTTGGTCTAATTAAAACTGATTACAGTGTGCACTCTCTATGAGGGTAAAAGAAATAAATAATTTCAGCCTTGTAGGCACAGGTCAGGAGATAATGGAGAGGTTTTGCTGGTAATTAGCTCTAAATGGTTTAAGTACAGTACCCTTTACTGTGAGTCAAGGCAGGCATGATGCCTTGTTTTGCTGCATGATTTTTCTCTGGGGCCATTCTATCTCTGTAATGCTGAAACACAAAAGTGCATCATCATCTCAGTGATTTTTAAGATGATTAAGCAGTCTGAATGGAGTTTGTGTGGGACTTTGCACTGAACTCCAATGTATAGAGCTATTTTCTCACTGTGCTTAATTCTGTTTTAAAGTTGTGATAAGAAACTTTGTACTCTGCAGCCTCAAGGGGAAGCACTTCATTACCCATAAATCCTGTAAGGTGCTGTCAGGAAACTAAATGTCGTTGGTGAGTGCGGCTTTCTTGCTGCTCACTGCTGTTTAGGAAACACTTTTGGATTCTGCTCATAAGTTCTGACTTGTCAGGTCCTGTGAGGAGCAGATTTCCCATCAGTGGCCATATCAACACCACAGTCTAATCTAGGCAAACTTTCTTTGTTGCTCCACTTTATGATTTACATTTTTACATATAACCCCAGGCTTTAAAGGGATAGTTCACCCATTTTGAAATTTTTATTATTTTCTCTCTTGCTGTTGTGTAGGACAGTAGTGGTGCTATCTTCCTCTCATTGTTACTGAGTGCTGGATACTGGCTGGATGCTCCGAATGCTAACTGTTAGCCTCCTGCCATTGAGCTGGACTTCCCCTCAGCTAACATTCTAAAAATAACCACCTTAATCCATTCAAAGAAGGTTTAACATCACTTTACAAATGTTGCTTTCTAAATCTAAAATGCACACATGACCACATATGGGTGCACACGGATCAAATTCCTGATTTATAACTATAACTGTATTTTTTGTTTGTTTTGATCATTGAATATATGTGCGCATGTTGGAGGATAAAAATACCAACTTTCTCTAAAGTACTAAAAGATACCTGGCAGGTAATGTTGTGGCTAGCTTCTTCTTCTAACTTGTACCTTTCAGGCTCCTGCCAGCACAGAGCCTAGACCACAAGAAAATAGTTTTACTGTTTCTTTTTTCTTTAAAACAATCGATACTTTTCATGTTATTTTGACCTGTGAAATTGTTTGCCTATTATCTGCACCAGGCAGAGTACTTTGGACGGAGATATTGTTATCATGCCTGTTTGTGTGCGTCTGTCTGCAGCTGATCTTGGAAACGACTGTACCTATCAGCTAATTTTTTTGTGTGTACTCTTTTTCCTGTACCATGAAGAGCCTCTTGTGGCTGCTGTGAATCATAAACTTTGCAAAATGTTTATTTTGGGTACTTCTGCTCTCTCTCTTCATTCACTGTCTTGCTCGCCCAACCACCGCTGCTGTCTCTCTCTCTTCCAGGGTTGCTATATGGAGGTCCTTCACCTCATGCACTATCTCGCCCGACCACCGCTGCTCTCCTCACTCTCTCTGCATAATCCCTGCCTTCATTCACTGTATAGCTTGCTTTTTTTGCGGCCATGTTTGTTCTGCCCTGCTTCCACTCTCTCTCAATTCACTGTCTACCTCACCTGACCATCTCTCTCTGTCTCTAGAGCAGTCCCTCATTGCAATTAACTGTCTACCTTGCTCTACCTTACAGCACTCTTGGCCGTTTTTTTTTTTTTTTCTTCCTTTTTGTTATCCTTTTGTGGGCATGTCTACTCCAACTGCAGGTGAAAAAAATCGATGACATACATTGTGTTTTTTGGGTGAGTTTACCACTGCTGACAATCAAGCCGAACACAAGAAGCACACCACTGTAGAAACTGTTGCACCAGGAGTTCAAATAGGTTACATAGCCTGACATCTCCACTGTCAAAAAAGGAGTAAAACAGCTGTTGCTATTTCATATTTTTGGGACTGTTTGCTTAATCTTTGTGGGTCTTTGTGTGTGTGTGAGGGAGAGAGAGAGAGAGAGAGAGAGAGACCTATTAGTGATTATGAATTTTGCTATTTTAATTTGTGCACTTTTTGCAAACCGGTTTCTGTCAAAAGCAATAAGACTTCTGGCAGAGGACCACAAACGGCTGGTGAGCTACTGTACTGTATTATACTTGACTCATGCAGTAATTTAATTTGGAATTTGAACAGCATTTGACAATACAATTAACTGCTGAGCCTCTCCTGAGTTGTGGCCAGTACATATACAGACCTGGCCCACAGCCGGGTAGGATATAGTTCAGAAAAGGGGAGATACTCCTGGCGGAGGCCTGCAGTCTATTGAGCACACTCTTGGAGATTAACATTTTGAGGTTTTTAAGGCAGATATTTTTTAAGTATGTTAGCTGGGGGGAAGTCCACCTCAGTGGCAGGAGGCTAACAGTTAGCATTTGGAGCATCCAGCCAGTATCCAGCACTCAGTAACAATGAGAGGAAGAGAGCACCACTACTGTCCTACACAACAGATGGAGGGAAGGCAAATAATAATAATCGCATTTTTCAGAATGGGTGAACTATCCCTTTAAGACATTTCTGTTCAGTGTGGGAATTGGTGGACTGGCTGATTTGCTTGTACATATAGCTTATGACTCAATGAATAATCAATGACAGGAGTAGAAGGAAAGGGAAGATGCCGGTTCTCCAATCCCCTCCCCAGTGCTTTATGCCTGCTGAGAGACGCACTGGCAGAGGCCTCATCCATTGCCATCACAATCCCACCACATCTGTCAGCACTGAATGGAGACCAGGCTTCCAATCATTTCCCTTTTCAATAATACCCCTTAATTAAATCACATTGAATATTTCACTATTATGCTAATGCACCAGATTGAAGAAGTAATTCTTTAAAGGCGTAATTTTCCCTAAGTCTCCTGATTGACACAGCACTAACTACATACTGTAAGGAAGGCTGTAATGTACAGTGGCTCCCTGAGTGCTGTTATGGCCACATCCTTTAATCCATGTTGTCAACAGGCTTATAGTGCCGAGGCACAGAGGGGAAGAGGTGAAAGAAGGCATCATAAATGTGTGCTTTTATTGACTTTGACATTAATAGTGCGACCTGCGGAGCAGCATTTGTACAGATTACTGGGAAGCTACTTTTTCTCCAACACTATGAATTTATCCTTGTACATCAGGGGTAAATTTATGTTGTCTGTGTACTTCTACAACTGTGAGTGTGTATTTGTACTGTGTGAGAAACACTGGCCGGGGGGGACTGGGTGTGCATGTATCGTAAGCCTTCGTGAGTGTGTGTGAATGCGGCTCGTATTTATCATATTTTCCTAGTCAGCCATGCACTCATGGCCAGGAGGAAACAAAGTGTGTGTTTTTGACAGAGTGTGTGACTGTGGAGTGGCTCGACACTGGCTTTTCCGTACCCCTGTGCCTCTCTCTAATGTACCTGTCATGCTCTTGATATATGGCTGCATGTATATTTTAAGGTTCACCTGGCAAGCATGTCACCTGCAGTCTCTTTGTGGCATAATGATTGATCAGTGTTCCTTCCTGGGGTATTTTTCATAACAATAAGGGTGGCAGTGGTTGGACAGGGCCGTTTTAATATAAAGTCTAATTCATTTTTGAGCATTAATTAAATTTAAAGTGGGATGCTCATAAAGAATGCAGATGCAACCCCGCATGCATCGAGTGAATGCTACAAAATCGGTACACACCTGCTGGCTACTTGGATGACGAGTCGCTGTTTTCTGACAGATGGTTGGCAATGCGAGAGACTCAAACTGCATTTACATTATGTAGTGGTCCACACAAATAAATCCTGCCCATATTATTGTGCCTGCCGTTGAATTGTGTGACCATGTGTGATTTTGGGTTATTAGCAAGCTAGAAAAATGCCCAAAAGCTGCTGTGTGGTGGGATGCACTTAAAACAAGGCCAAGAGTCCATAATCCATTTTTTATAAGCAGACAAAGCCTTTAGGAGGAGAAAAACAGATGCAGGCACTAGTATGTGAAGCGCTATGGGAAACTGTGGAGTCATGACACACAGTATGTTCATGTGCGCAGCAAGCATTTTGTCACTGTTAAATCAGAATCAGAATCAGAATCAGAATCAGAATCAGAATCAGAATCAGAATACTTTATTGATCCCCAGGGGGAAATTACTTAGTTAGAAAACGAGCAGGAGCGCTTGCAACAGGCTGCATGTACGGTCGCACATGTGCACAACAATCCAACTGTCAGCTTTAACATGAAGTAACTAAATAGTACTGTATGTTAAATAATCAAGCATTTGAAATGGAATTTGAATTAATCTGTATTCGCCAGTTAGCTTGGTTACACATTTCCTAAAGTAGCTGACAGACCTTTTTTCACAGCAGCCAAGGTAAACTACTGATGTTAAGGTTCCGTTCCATTTAAGTGGACCAGGGCCTTTGCAGTGAACCAGCATCCAAGACATAGCGCTGTGGTGATGGAAAAAAAAGAAGAAAAATCTGGTATATCATGGCTTGTTCAATACAATTGCTTCCATTTTAAACCAAGGCTTGATTAATGTATCTGTGGATTATCACATAATCTCATTTTAATTGTTTTAAGCTCACTTGGTAGGGTGTGTCCTTCCTGCAGTGGCCTGGGTTCTAGTCTCGCCTGGGCCCTTTCCTGGTGTTGTGCCCTCTCTGTCCTGTTTTTCCTGTGTCTACTGTCACTGTCAAATACAAACAGAAATGACAAAAAAAAAAAAAAAAACTTTAAAAAATGGAAGGAAAATAGTGAGCATTTGCTTTGGGCTTTAAAAACAGAATCAAGTCGCAGCCAGGGTTGTTTGTTTCTTCCACAACATCTGGCAGCCCTGTCTCTGCCACCTTTCATACTGACTTCTTGCAGTTTTTCAAATGAAGTTGTGGAAAATTGGGAAGCTTTGTGTCTCAGTAATCAACTTCTCCATTTGGCACTTGTCAGGCAGAACTATTGTTCGTGAAATCACATCAGCAGGGAAATGAGGAAGCGTGGAAATCTGATTGGCTGTTGATGTCTGATGATTGCGAACGTTTCAGCTACAGCAATGAGCTTGTTGTCTGTCCACACATCGACCGCGTTTCCCCGTTCACTCAGCTCTATGGGAAACAAATGGACTTCCGGTGACTGGCGGATCATGTCGCTTGCAGCGTGAACACATTGTGACTTTCTATCTGCCTCTGTCTCTCTCTTACACACACACACACACACACACACACACACACACACACACACACACACACACACACACACTTCAAGGCAGAGCTGCTTTGTTCTAAAGGACTGTCACTTCATGGCAGTGTTTAGTGTCACCCTGAGCCAATCTTACATCAAGAAGGGAGTCAATGATGTGCTAATGCATTCTGTGGCCTTTTGTCTCCAACTTTCAACTTTTATAATTGAGCCCCACTTTAAAACAATGAGTCTTTACACTGAAGTTAAACACAGAGTTTTCTCTGAGACTGAAATCCCAAGATCCTACACATGTTACTGTGGTGCTTTGTTGAAGTGCCTGGATGAGGGCAACCAAATGTGACAAATAATTACAATTTCATGGCTCTGTCTCACACTGGCGTGGTGAGGAGGCAGAGAGAGGGGGAGTAAGAATGAGACAGACAGTTACACTTAAATTTCATTTCCTTCCTCAAGTCTCTTCCTTAGTCAGGATGTGTCAGTTAGTCAGTGCCAGCCTCCCGCAGAGGGGGTGCTTGGGTAATGATCACCCAGGGCTAACTGTTAATTCACAGCAGATTGCAGCCATATTGGGGGAAGCACAGAGATCGGAGTTTAATTATCCTTTGCATATTCACTTCCTTCACATTAACATCCGCTTATCGGCTTCGCGGCTTGAACACCACATCATGTCATTGGTCAAAGTAGTTTTTTTCTCGATTGCTTTGTTGAAACAATTGGCCTGAACAGCAATAAGAGGAAATGAAAAACATAATTGGTGGAAACTCTGCTCTACTCATCTCTATTGTTTCCAGTGCACGGGTATTCATAGGATGCGCTACTGCGCATAATAACCCTGCCTGAAGCAGCTTCATTTTTCAGTGCTGCAGGATGCCTTGACTACTTGTTATTTCTACCTGCCTGTCGTTTTGCATATTGAAGAAATGTAATTCCAAAATGCTGAATTGCCATTTTGAAAGAGGAAAAAAGTTCTTCCAGCATGTTACCCCAGTATTACACCACACATTCTCTGGGTGATTTTACCCTGAAAGTTAGCCAAGCAACTTTCTGACTGGAAAGATGCTAGTTGGATTCACTTGACCTATGAGAGTGTGAAAATCTGGATGGGGGAAGTGACTGAGCAATATTATTCTCTCCCTCAACAACCAGCTTTGAAATAAACATGAACGTGAACCTTCACCTTGTGGAGCTCCCAGTGGCTGATAGAAAACTGGTTGTACTGGGCAGCTGCTGGAGTAAATGTGTGTGAATATTTATACCCATCACACTATCTGCAGTTATACACTACTCCTCTCTACCTTTGCTGTAAACAAGACTGAGTTTTTAGTCAATTTGCCTGTTTAAACAATTGGTAATATTTATGGTTGCTATCAATTTTAAAATAATAATAATATTAAAAAAAAATTCTCCTTTTGACTTCTCTACATTTCTATGAAGGTTGTCTTTACTTGTTATGTTTATGTTTTATGTTTATGGTTTTGAAGTCAGCTGTTGATTTTTTTTTTCTTTTCTAGAATGTGAGTGGCCACAGGCTGTGTTCTTCACAGGAGAAAAACAATCACAGTATCCGCTCTCAACCGGGTTTCATGTAAAAGTGGAAATACGTCATCCAGCTCTTTGAAACCAGCACAAGCAAGACATCCGCTTTCAAAATAAAACTCATCCGTTCCAGTTTGTTAAGAAAGTGCAAACGACTAACCTGGCAGTGGGAAGTACTTTTGTGTAGCAGGAGTGTGGCTCTATAAGCAAGTCAGTGCAGCATTAGGTGGCTTCAGAGTCACCAGGCTCTGTGAATGCACTGTGAAAACAATACAGAAATGTGTTGATATTAAAAAGAAAATGTACTTTTGATTAATTAGGTATTTCTAAAGGCAAGCATTCCACTATTTAACACAAGTAAAAATTTGACGGAGCAACTTTCACTTGTAGTGGAGTAAAATCTGAACAGAAAGATGTATACTTTGGCTCAAGTAAAGGGGTTGTGTACTTTGTCCACCACTGTGGATAACCCAGGTTGTAACAGAACTCCTCAGTGACAGCACTGAGCTGAGCTCTTGTATAATACATAACAGCAGGGCAGCTCTATGCACTGCAGTTTAAACCTGGACCCATGCGCTATTTTCTCCTGTGACACTTTACTGTTAGCGGTGAGCTCTGCAACCAAAACATTAACAAAGTAAAGGAAAACTAATTGACCTAGTCTTTAAGCGACTGAGTGTTTCTCTTCCATCTCTCACGGTTTTCATATCATCTGTATAATACAGTAACTGAGCGCAAAGCGGTGATAACTGGCAGAGTAATTGAGTCGGAGTTATTGTGAGTACATGCTAATGGAGTGACACATTACAGCAACTCCCCTGTGGCTATCTATGGCTGAACACAGGGCTCGGGACCCGGCTAAAAGGATCACAGTAAAAGGAACAACCCACTTGAGAGCTTTTCGGCTCAGGCTTTTAGATAGAAAGGTTGAAGTGTCGATACAAGAACAAGGTCACAGGAACATTTGGTGGATAACACAAATTTATCCCACTTACAGAAAGAGACACGGTCATAGCTGCACACATGGGAATCACACGCTATGAAGTAATATTCTACAGCGCCATCAAGCTGTCATCAAAACAATTATCTTATGTAATACCTGCACAAAGATAGCTGGGTAGCTACAGTTAGCATATTGAGAAAACCCCACACTGCAAAATTATGTCTTTACAAATCATTCACGTTCATATCCATTCTCAAAATCTTCATCTTCTCAAAACAACAACAAATCAGGATGTGATAATGCCACTTGTTTTAAATGCAGTTTCGCACAATCCACATTTTTTTTTTCCTGGTAGCCAATAAATACATTGAAACAAGGCAGAATAAGGCACATCGGCCCACTGGTATTGCGAAAATGCTCTTGATTCAAGAAGTTTCTGGAAACAAGTGAGAATATCTCACCACACTTGTTTTGTTTGTTTTGAAAAAAATCTGAGATTTTTAAGGATGGATATGAAACTAAATGTTCTCTTGAGATGGAGATTTTTTGCAGTCTGTTAGAAACAAAAGATCCATGAAGTGGACGATCATATGGACCTTTTTTCACAGTGGCCTTTTTGACATGAACAGCAGGGTAAAGATGTTCAGGTGTTACTAATGACATTAATGAAGGTTCCATAGTGTTGAGATGTAACAAAGGCAGGCTCCTGCTGTTATTGATGGGAACAGAGCCTTGAGTAATGTCATCAGCATTGTGTTTACCCTGCTATTTCATGTCAAAACGGCTGTTGTGAAAAATGGTTCTGTCTAGATGGTAATCCTAGATTTGTGAAACTCTCGGAAATCTAGCCTTTAGTTCTTGTGAGTGTGATTAGTGTCGGTTGTTAGATTTTGGGTTTAGGTCAAGGTTAAGGCAGAGTCAAATGCAACAATGCTGAACCAAGTGTGACTGTGGTAGAGTGTGCGAGAGTTTCACAAATCTGAAATATGATATGAAAAAAGTCAATAGTTTGAACTGATTCTCTTCTTCTGGGACGGGCTGAGTACACTTGCTGCAGTAGCTAGCTAGCTAGTTTGCCCACCAATTTTCATCGATTTACAATGGAAATCCAGACATTAGGTTCATGGCACCACTGAAATGTTGGTGTAATGTTTCATATACTGTTGGACAGTATTTGTTTTACAGAGGGAAGCTGGACAGTCTAGGCTAATCATTGCCAGAGCATGCCTGTAATTTTAGTCTCATTCCAATCATAGCAGCAATTTTTCTGGACTGTCCACACCGGACAAATTCCTTGGCCTCTTTTACCTCATATTAAATGTCTGATAATAACGTCATGTGCAACTTCCTCTGTCCAAACTGAGATTGCTGGTGAACATTGTGGCATTTCCTTCAGCAGAGAACACAATCCTGGTTTTTCATAAACATGGAAGCACTTGCGGAAAGTTGTTGCGATGACTCATGGTATATTTTTTGGTGTGATGCATAAAATGGAAGAATCTGACCTTTGGAGACTAATTGGAAACTGAGAAATCTTACCCCCTGCAAACTGGCCATTAACTGCAATTAACTACAGATGTCCTGTGTTGGCAGTTACATTTTAGTAGTAACATTCTCTTGAAAACTAGTCCTGTTCAAACAAGGCTTTAGAGAGGAAACGGCATCAATATCTAGCTCCAAATGCAGGTAAAATGTGTCTGTGGTGGATAAATCACTAAAGAATCACCTGCTACACAAGCCAGTAACTTTCTGAGATGACAGCATCTGAGTAAGTGGTTATGTACAGTCTTTGGTTGTTGCCTTTGCTCAAACTCAGTCCCTGATGGCCACTGTGTGCTCTGTCTTTGACCAAGAGCCAGTCGAATCAAAGTGAAAGAGTGCCTGATTTTATTCAAGAAGTGGCACTAAAAACAGCTAGGGTGACTCCATAAAAACGTATAATGATTTAATTAATAGGTTAATACCTTTGTTTAATTTTAGTAGGCTATGCTACACTAGATTTATTATTTACATGTTCATACACATACACTTAAATTACATTTACATTTACATTAGAGTATACTGGTACTTTGATATCTTTATCTCCTTTGATACGCCTGCGGTGTAAAATAACCCTGGTCAATAAAATAACAGTCAGCTATGCTTGACAGTAGTTCTTCAAGCATGCAAAGACCCTAAGGGAAGTTTTCCAGCCCAGGCCTTTTGAGTGGACGCAGCATAACGTGCCGGCCAGGTTGCTGAATCTCATCGGCAGGTGTTTACATGTGCAAACGTCAGATGTTTGTAAGGACAAAGCTATGAAAATGGCAATAATGCATAAACACATGAATATATGTCAGGTATTGCACAGGTGCTCCAGTTTCTCTAGGATAATGAGGGAAATCCAACTTCACACACTGCTGATAGCAGAAATTTTGTGCTGATATTCAGTATTTTTAAATTATGAAAATTGCTGTGCAAAAAAAAAAAAAAAAAAAAAAAGACAAACAAAATGAACAAATGGAACACAGCACATGCAAATAAAAAATAAGTGAGATACTGTCAGCATTAAAAACACAACATAATTAAAAATCCTCTCAAAAAAAAAAAAAAGAGAAAAATATATTGGTATTGGAGAGGGAGGACAAAGACACAATAATATCTGAACTCCAGAAACCCACCTCATATCAGAAAACTGATAAATTGATCTAATCCCTGTATATGTACCATAAAACACATTCATACACACATACGCAAACAAACAATCACACACTTCTGGCATACGCACATACAAATTCATGACAAAGTCAGGCAGCCAGATGTGCATTCACATTCGCACACGGGCAAAAGTACCCAATTCCCTGCGTTGTTGTTCCACTGAGGACCACTTTTCCGTACGGATAAGCATGGAGTTTCTGTGTGCGCTCCAGCAGCTATTCAGTTGAGTGGCTCAGCATGGTGACGCTGGGTCTCAGTCACAGCGGAGGCAGGGGGTGCGGAAGGTCCATAATCTCAGTCCACCACCCCGCCGTCTCCGCTCGCAACAACATCCATTTGTAAAATTGGGAAAGGGAAGGGGGGACACCACCCGAGTTTCTGGGACGGATGAGGTGGAAAATAGAATGTGAGGCAACATGGTGACACAGTTGCAGAGGGGTGTATTTCAGGCTGTGTGTATTGCACAGTGCATGATGACTATGCGAGTTAGCAAAGGGGAGGGCCAAAAAAAAAAAGAAAAGCAACAGCACATGAAAAGAGGATTTAAACTTTGAGGAAACTAAATCACCAAGACAGCTACACGGGTCAGTCGAATTAAGCTGAAAGGAAAGAAAAAACTAAAAAATATTTCAAATTATTATGGGCATTGTTATGAAATTATTATGGGTATGCCTATTATAAAATGGGTATCTTTATAAAAATATAAAACAGTCGCAGTAGCCCGGTATAATGTGACACCCCAAGTGCTCCTGCTATCTCTCTCTGCAAAAACGGATACGTGAAAAAGAAAAAACCCGTCGAGCAGCCGATTCAACGTGTAAGAATAATAATAATAATAGTAATAACAGGCGCAAAAGCTACCGCCGACCACGTACGACGGCCGAAATCATGTGTGTGTCAGGGTCATTATAGCCAAGCAGACCAAACATAGCCTAGACTGTATTTTCAATAATGACAATACAGTCAAATATAAAAAATACAGAAAATACAGACTCCTCTACCTGTTATAAAAAAATAGTGCCGCAACTTGGTGGGTGTGATCCTGGTAATTTCTCTGTGTGAGAAATACAAGGTGTGAGCGTGTTGAACGGGTTGAAATGTGTGTGTCTCATGCCCGATGCGTGAGAGCTGAGAGCTTTGTCAATGTGACAAGAAGAACATTCTGGAAAAGCAGGAACAATGGTGGCAGTTTGAAGCTTGCTGACAGGGAGAGATATGAAGCTTCACGTCATGTGGTTTATCCTCTGACGTAAACAGTATTGTGATAATTACCAACTTCTGACTTGTAAATTGCGCTCAAATTGATGTCCGACAGGAAATTACAACTGAAAACCTTTTTTTTTTTTTTTTTTTCAACTACATAATAACCCTACCTATAATAAAAGAAAGTGTTTTCTACTAAATGAATGGTCTAATAGTGTTGCCTTTTCATTCAGTCTTGTAGAGTCATAGCTTGCTGTCAGCATAGCTTTCTGTTTTATCTCCATGCTGAATGTGTTCCATTGCAACCAACTTGGACGCCTACGAAAAGACAGAAAACGTTTTTTGTCTACTGACAACAAATAACTGGCTAAAGAGGCGGTAGCTACCCTTAGCCGCTAACATTCACTGGGCTAAAGACGCCATCTTCTAGCGCTAGGTCCATTCATCAAATCAAAACAATACACTGCTATAAATTTATACGGCTGTAAGACTCGAGACTTTGTTAATATGGCACAGAAAAATTACTGACATGAGCCAGAACGGGTTCGGACCAAAATTTAGAAATTATGTTTGAGTTTGGGTTCGGGTTAGCTATTTCAGGCGGTAAATGTAACCTAGCAAAGAAGGACAAACAAAATCTGGGGCTCATGTCGGCTTCAGACCCAGAAAAAAAAATGCCTGTCGGGTTTGGGTTGTGCTCGGTTACTATGCTCCTGTCTTTGGTCGGGTTTGGACAAAAAAATATGCGGTCCGCACTCGAGCCTATGTGAATGCAGCATGCTATTTGTTGTCTCTTCTACGCCTAAAGCAGTGTCCAAGGCTATGACTTACAGCTAGCTTGGCATGCTGTCCAAAAAGCCGAATGTGTGGAATAACTTCAAAATTTGTCAACATGACCTCCACAAAGTTGAGTGCCAGATAGGCCAAAAGAAACTGACATCATGAATCTACACGTGGAATCTGTAAGTAGCTTCTCAGTTGTACATGCCACATGTTACATTTTTTTCCAATATGGCTAATATTGGCTGGACTGGTTTTGCATCACAGCGGCACTTAAACACAGTGCTGTTTGTTGCACCATGAGCACTGGAAGGCAACTTGTGGAACCCCTAAAAAAAAGGTGGAGCAACTATGACATTAAAAGAAAAACAGAAAATATAACAAGTCCCAGAGCACAGACTCATTCAAGATGTCCCAACGTGTTGAAACTCATCTTTGTGAGCAAGGGTGGCCTATTTCAGCTGTCCTGTCTGACCCGAACATCAGCAGAAGGGCTGACCGAACACTGGACGTGACAACAGCCCAGTGGGCCATAGCAGAGGAAACCGTTGCCGTCCTTAAGCCTTTTATCACCCTCAGTGAGCTCTTGTCACAAGGAGAAAATGTGTCCTTGACAGCAGTTGTGCCAATGCTGACAAACATCAAAAGAAGGCATCTTAGAGAGTAAGAGGATAACAGCAACACCACCAAAGCTCTGAAAAGTAAACTGGTGGAGGAAAGTGAAAGGAGGTGGTGGTGAAGCTACTGTCCTCAGTGTTTCAAGCTGTTAAAGCAGCAATCTGACAAGGAAAAGGAGCAGGTGGACATGAAGACAGCCACACTGACTGAGCCCCGGCTAAATGAGCAGGAGAGGAAGCGACTCCCACGCCAAAGAAGCAAGGGCTTTTTAACAGACAGGTAAAAAAAAAAAAAAAAATGATTCCAGTCTGCTTTAGTGGTGCAGGGTTAATTTCTTCCGCAAAGACAAAGGTGAAAAACATTTGTCAACGCTCTTTTTTTCCATGCCTAAGACAAGACAAAATTAGCTAAAACTAGATCATAGATACAACTACGATGACATGTATATTTTGTTTTCATTGACGAGACGACGAGGGATGAAAATGTTATTTGTCAACTGTCAGACATTTTAAAAAATATCCCCTCTGGTGTGTCTCTCAAAATATAAGATTGCAGTGTGCCGCCCTGTCATTGGTTGAAGTTCATTGTGCCGCCCTGTCATTGGTTGAAGTTCAGTGTGCCGCCCTGTCATTGGTTGAAGTTCAGTGTGCTGCCCTGTCATTGGCTGAATTGGTTGAAAGAGGGCGGAGCCACAGATCCTGATCCCCAACCACAGCAGCTACACAGAGTTCACTGTGATTCAAACCAGGGGTGCCGCCAGGGATTTTGGGCCCCATGAAAAGAAATCTTATTGGGCCCTTGTATAGCCGGCCAATAGGAAAATCTTTTTATTTCAGGCCTTTCGAGGGCCCCTTCCCCCGTTGTGGCCCTGGGTAATCAGTCCCGCTTTTCCCCCCAGTACGACGCCCCGATTCAAACCATACTCCAGTCAAGTTCACTGGCTTTGTCAGAACACACTTTACGGACACACTTTACTGATGATGCTGCAGAAAATAAATGTCAATGCACAATAGTCACAAAAGAGATGCCCTGTGACCACAAATTATGTGGCAAGAATGTGACCAACCTCAAGAGACACTTGGAGGCACAACACCCTGCTATTTAGTTCAGACTGGAGTGCATCGAAAATCATCTGTGTGTGTTTGATGACAAGCTGCTGTGTTGATTTCATTTTAAAAATCACAAAAATGCCTTTGTCTAAAATGAGAACTTCTATTGATTTTGTTCACTAAAACTGGACAAAAACGTATGTCGATTTTGCCGGCTAAAACAATAATTCAGATGGCTAAAATGTGACTAAAACTGGTGTTTCAGTCAAAAGAGTAAGACTAAGACGAAATCAAAATCTGCTGCCTGGATTAACACTGTGGCAGAGACGAAATATGGATGGTCATTGGCAGCTGGAAACTGGAGCAAAGTGTTTGCTTTGCATCTCTGCATTTTCCAGAACTCAGCTCAACTTTATTGTCAGTCTCCCATAAACACACAGATTTATTGTACGCAAATCAAGAAATTGAAAAAAAAAATTGGTCTTTAATTGTCATACAACCTACAGCAGGTTAAGCACTAATATGCTCCTATCAGTCAAACCTCCATGCCAGTATTAAGTTTAAGCCACAGACACTATTTTCACTATTGAGCTAAAATTAATGTTTTCATTTTTTATTTTATTTTACACTATTTAATTTATTGCTTTTTGTGTATTAAGCTTTTATTAAGCCACAAATAACTACGGCTAACACTTTGTTTTTGTTCATGATAACCCTAAGACAACAGAAGCAATTATTTTAGATTTCATATGAAGGAAAGGAAACTTTCAAAGGCCTTGTTTGTTTTTTTCGTTTCATGGGCAACAGATTTAACTTTAAAAGTATTTTTGTAGCTAATAAAGGGAAGAGTTAGACCACAGATGCAACTTTTTTTAAGGTTCTTTTCTTTTCAAGATTCTTTTTTCGTCTTTATTTGACAGTCACAGTGGAGAACAGGAAAGGCAGGGGAGAGAGAGGCAATGATGTGCAGCAAAGGACCTGAGGTCCGATTCGAACCCTGGTCGCTGCGATCAGGACTGGGCCGTGGTACAAGGTGCGCACTCTTAACTGGTGTGCCACCAGTGCGCCCACTACTTTTTTTTAAGGTTCTAATTAATGTTTTCACATGAATGTGGCTGTTAATTTAGTTTGATTAATGCACATTGAAAGTGAAGGCATAATTTTATTTTGAGCTTTTCTCTTATTGAAAGTGTTTTTGTAGGCCATTTATTTCCATAAAAAGGAAATACCTTGAAGTCTGATATTGCCTTCTCTCTCAATATCATAATAAATCATTGCAATAAAAGCCTTTTATATGATAAATACATATGATAAAGATATAATTAATTATTGATATCCAGCATGTTTGAAGAAAGTGGTCCACATGTGAGCAAATAAACTTCTGTGGTGAAAGCTTGTAATTTGTTTGATCATAGTGCAGCCTAACTGGCATTCCTTTGCACTTTTGCATGTACAAAGTAAAATCTGTCCTAGCTCTGAACTCAGTGGAAAGCCATTTTACTTTACACCCCTGTTCACGTATTTAATTTCCAACTGTTGTAAACACTTGCAAGTGGTATTGATGGAAATCTTTCCTACCCACACCTTCCTTCCCATATTATGTGAACAAGGCATAAGTCCAAGAATGCCAAGTTGATACTTTTGTCCTTGTGGAAATCAATCTTCCCAAGTTGTCTTAGAGAGAAACTACCTCACTACGTGAGCCCTCCACAGAGTACTGAACCTCATCTGAAGGAAAAGAGTGTCCCCATATTTTATTAAATGCTTGATATTCATACACTTTATAGTGTTTTGTCTACCCTTTGCACTGCGTGCCTATGTGAGGATGGGTACCACATTATGCCAGACACTGGGAGGTAATAATGATATCACGTGACTGCTTGAGTACCTTCTCCCCTGGTCGGATAAAAGCATTCTTCTCTCTCTTCCTTCATGCTGCAACATCACTTCACCTCTTTTCTCTCTCCAAACATCGCTAGGGGCAACGGCAGCGCTCTGTAATAGCAATTACCCTGTTTGTGTGGGTGGCATCTTGAACAACTCAGTGCTTTTGTCTTTGTGCTTGTCTCAATTAATTAAGTGACGACAGAGAGAGAGATAGACACACACACATACACACACACACACACACACACACACACACACCCTTCTGGGCTCTTGGCTCTAGGCAAGCTAATATTTCACTGTGTCACATTTTAGTAGAATAAGCTTGAGTTTAGCCCAGGGCTAGCTATCCCTGCATGACTAGACCTATATCTCACTCAACTGAAGAGCTGCAGTAACTGTTGCAAGGTGGACAAGAGTTAAAACATTTTTTGTCACCTTAATTTATCCAGGGAAAGTTCACTAAGCATGCCAAGGCTTTTATGGAAACCTCCTGCATTATATTTCAGACTGGGAGCTACCCAGCTCAACCACTGTCTTCTGCTCCTGTACTGGTGGTCACTGAGCAGCTCCACTTGGGGGTTCACTGTTTTGCTCAAGGGCATCTCAACAGTAAGTATTGAAGGAGGGGAGAGAGTTATTCATTCACTTTAACCTCCCTTGTCTTCTTGGCTGGCTGTGGGATTTGAACTAATGAACTTCCTATAACTATAGTACCTGCCTAAATAATCTTGGATTAAGACTGTTTAAAGAACTATACCATTGTCCCACATATTAAAGAAAAAGTAAACCCTGTTAAAAATTAGGATTTTCATATTTAATGTTATTCTTGAGGACTATCTTCATCATCGATCAAGACTTGAGAGATTTTCCAAAAAGTCAGTAATTGTTATAAAAAAGTTTTAGAGGCTGCATTTTCTCCAGTAATCCATTCCAGCAGGGCTGGTTGTAATAGCTATAGGTGTACCAGTCCTGAAACAATATGTTAGCAAATTATTCATTGCTAAAGTATTGCTAACATTGCTGAAGAGCTCACTTGTTAAAAACTTATACATTGGAGGCTTGTAGTCTGAGAAAGGCCAAATCGGATGCCATTAGTTCCACATCAAATTGGAGCACTTTGCTACCCTCGCCTCATAATCCTCAGTAAAATGGTGGATTTATATCCAGGAACAGCACAAAATGGGAATGCTGTGCTAACAAGCCAGTTAGCTACTATTACCACTGTTAGTTGCATCTAGTGGAAAATGCAGTTGAAGCGTCAATCAATCGGAGGTGGGAGGAATAAAAACTGAGATTGTGTTTCATTTGGATCAGCCTCAGTCTTTCATGTGAAACAAGTTTCATCCCCTCCTGTCAAAATTGATCGTTTGACTCAGGAGAAAATCAGCCAGGACTTCTCAGAGTGGTGCAATGTTTTCTACACCCAATGATGACATTAAAAACATTTTAATGAAAAATTGTACATCTTAGATCACCATTCCTTTCAAAAAATGCCATTTGTTGTGTCATTTAAATGATTTTTAAGTGACTAACGTTATATATCCCTTGAACAATGTATGTTGGACGTTCTTTGTCCACTCATTGGGAAAGGTTTGCAGCTAACAAAGATATGGTGGCTTGTCTGATTGATTGTTTGACTGATGGCTTACTTGATGCAGCATATTGAACAGGATGATTGATTGAACGGATGATCCATGGATTGATTATCACATCAGTCGACAAAGCAATCCATTCCTATGTCAGCAACAGAACAGTTGGAAATATGTGCAACACCTGTCTCCGTGCTGTGCCGCTGAAAGGTGATGGATCATCCTGTCTGTTGAGTTGCATACACAACGTCTCATTTTGTGTTTGCCAAGCTTACAGGAGACCTCCACCCTCAGATCCTCTTACAATGTGAAATACCATCAATCTGTGGTACTAACACACTCCACAAGTTATTTTGTGATCAGATGGTGTAATTTACCTTTTTCTTACTTTTTATTTTAGGGAACCTACTTGTTTTTCTCATCTCCTACTTGAGTTAGTTATTTCCTATGTTACCCAGTACACTTGTTGACAACCCCAGAGAGGGGGCATGACCTTGTTGCTTTCAATAAAAGGTGGGCGTATAGGCATACGGTATAAATAGGTAAAAAATTATCATTCACCTGTGCGTACATGTAGGTGTAGAGAGCAACAGCGATGGTGATGTGCCTCAAAACTCATGTCTTGTGGCTGCATTGCAATCTGATACACTGAAGTTACTATCTGTGAGGAAATTGGCATCTCTGCCTTTTATACAACAAATTTTCCCCTGTATTATTGTTAAATATGAGTGTCATATGGTGAAGGGGGTCTTCACACTTTCATTTTGAGGTGCTGACACAAAAGCCTGACATTTTAGATAGCTTTCCTGTCTTCAAACTCCATTGAAGCTGCACTGCAGATATCTCAGTGTCATATCGAATATAAATAAATTGTAGAGGATATAAGGCAGTAGTAGCTCAGAGCATTACACTGATTTTTGATGCAGAACCTAAAGCCTCAAATGACAACAGCTCAGCTGTTGATAGTATGTTTTCAACAGCTTTTCCTAGCTTGCACCTTTTCCCCTACCCTCTACTCAACAGAACAGAGAGCTCAGAGAGGACTTGTCTAAGATTAGCTACTCAAAGGTATAGACATTTTACTGTACTATTGGACTTACTGAGTACTTTACAGGACCACATTACATTCAGAGGTGTTTCTAATTCAGTAAAAATACTCACTTTAAAAGATACTCAAAGTATAAGTATACAAGAAAGCTACTTAATGTAACACATATAAATGTAATTAGTTACTTCCACTGCCTGTTATTTGCACCACTGTTTGCTGCTCTTAACAGTGCCTGAAGATGTCAAATGAGGAATCTCATCTGGTAGTGACATTCTGGATGTTTGTGCTTCAGCACGGCTTGCTTTCACTTCATAGCTGTGTGACCACAATGGCAAACTTTTATTTCCTCGTCTGGGTGTGGCCAAAGTGCTTCATTTGCAGACACATCTCAGCTTGAATGCCAACCATAACCATATTTTTGGCATTGTCTGAGACAAGCAGAGGGCTTTTTTTGTCAACAACGCCCCACTTGATGCAGGCTTCCTTCAGCACTGTGCAAATGTTAGTTCCACCTCACTCAGATTACATGTTTGCAGGACAAAGTTTTTAAGGGTCCAGTCTGGGGGTGATATGATGCAACGTGATGGTAACATCGGTGGAACTTCAGTGCAGCAAGAAAGAGGTCTGCCCACCACTGGCAATAGCACTTTGGGAGCATTCTGTAAGTTCACTCAGTTTCCTTGGCCTCCTCATACACAGCAGACATACATGGTCTACTAAATGTTCTCTGCTTGGTATAGAGTATGTAGATTCCCTGGTGATGATTAAAGAACCATACCAGTGATCCTCTGTGTTTAGCATATCTATAAAATGCATATACTTCACTTTTCTTGTAATGTCTTCGCAAAGCAAACAATCATATTTCAGAACTCTGGTAAGATTTTCCTTCCTTTTATCCAGCTATTGGTTTCCATTGATTCCACTATGATATGAAAATGAGCTTTCTTTGAAAGAGATTAAATAATTTTAAATGATACTTCTGATGACTTCTCACAGTGCTTTTTCTTTGTCAGTTGCCTGTACCT
The DNA here is from genome assembly GCF_902150065.1 of Myripristis murdjan. NCBI lineage: Eukaryota > Metazoa > Chordata > Actinopteri > Holocentriformes > Holocentridae > Myripristis > Myripristis murdjan. Next base: position 3,041,719 of record NC_043995.1, on the reverse strand, counting down.
CTACTTAAGTATGGATGTTGTGTACTCCACAGCCACCTCTTATCACCAGGGACTCAGTCAGGAGTGAGTGAGTATACTGGTCCACTTGCACTGGTGCACTTGTCCATGGCAGTTTCAGCTTTATAGTGTTCTGGGGGAATAGTACAGTATGTGTGTTTTAGGAGACCTCAAGGTTTGTGTACTGGTGGTTGGTGTTTGAGCGATTGTAGGGGGCCGGAGTGAACTAAACATTCCAGGGCCAATTTTTTTTGTCCCAGTCCAACCCTTTCTGTTTCATTGGACATTTTAACACATCCCCCTTGACTTTCCCTCAGGGGAATCCTCGCTGCCATCTTAAGGGCTATTCCATTACTCCGATTAGTTGAGAAAACTTTCTGAGATTGCCCTCAGAGCCAAGGGAGTAAGTCCAGAGTGATGGACAGGAGCACCTCTACTTCAGAATGCATTGTAATTGTTTGTCATTTCTTGTGCATGACCCACCATGACGAAACAAGTGATATGTAATTACAAGTAAATAAGCAGTATGTGTAGGATTTACTCCTATGTATGAAATTAACTCATCTGCAGTATTTCATCACAATTTGTTCTGTGCAAGTTTCATCACACTGACAGGCGGGGCCTAAAGATTGTCTGTGTAACATTTTACTCCAAGGCAACATATCTTACATTTTTTGGGTTGTATGACTCTTAGAAAGCACATTCGTGCTCCTCAGAGGAAGAATCCTGTTAGTTTTGGTGACCTTTCCAGGAGCTCCACAAACAGGCCAAAAATACCACAAGATATAATGATATGTAATTTGTGGATTGCCATATTACTTGATAAGTGTATTATTTTGTCCCCAAAGGAAGATTCCCTTCGATTGTGGTGCTCTTGTGACCTTTGCTGTACGCTACTCTCTGGCCACGCATTTAACTTTTAAACAGCATATCGCTAACTGTAATGGATAGATAGGCAGGTAATACTCATACTTTCCATGAAATGAATCCTGTCACTTTTGGTGACCGTATGACCTTTCTTCTAGCACCACCTCCATGGCCAAACATTTGACTAGTATACAGCATCTCTTTATATGGTTGGATTGCCAAGAATTCAGTTTTGGTGTCACATCACCTTACCTCTAGTGCCAACCCTAGGACAAAATGTCAAATCTATTAGGCAGATTGCTATGAAATTTGATGAGCACATTCATGCTGCACAGAGGATGGACACTGTCAATTATAGTGACCTTTCCTCTAGCACCATCCTTGAGCCAAAGTGTCAAATTTTCACACGAGATATCATTAAATCTAATTAGTGGATTCCCATGGTATTTGGTAATTGTGTGAATCGCCAAAGAAAGATTCCTGTTTGTACTGATGACTCAATCACCTTTCCTCTACTGCCATCCACAAGCCAAAACGTGGAATTTGATATCTCAAAATCCTTTGGTGGATTTCTGTGAAATTTGGAAAGTACATTCATGCTACTCAGGGGATGAACCATGTCAGCTTTGGGGATCTCATGACCTTTTATTCCCTCTAGTATAGCCCCCATTCTCCCACTACTTGTACTTCTCTGACATGTACCAGGCCACTGGGGGCCGCACTGGTTTTTATTAGGCTTGCTTAAAGGCAACTGCACTCCAGTTCAAATATTCTGCTCCCCCTTGAGCCCTGACCCCTCCTCTGCAAGTGGCCACGCACATGACACATGATTGCACATATTACCAAGTGCAGAAGAAGTGTAGGAGTATATGTATATATGTTGTTTCTGGCTACACTTGAAAATCCCAAAAATTGTCCATTGTTCTTCATGGTCAGGCAGTAGCCAGTAGGTTCTGAGACTGCCAAAGAGTAAAAACGTGTGAGAAACTAAAGCATTACCAATTAAACGATTGTATGATAATGAATGCAAAGACCAGTTTTGATTTACGATCGGAGTTTTAATGTGCATCATAATTGTCTGTTGGTGGCCCACTGATCAGACACAAAAGAGGAAACCTTGATGCATGCTATTTAGAGAATTACCTCAGAGATGATGAAACAGTGTATAATTTGTTCAACATAATGGCACATACATGAATGAAAATCGTTTCCGAAACTTGAGGCCTTTTTTCTGGATGTTGGATTTTCTGCATTTGAATATGTGAGTCCTTTTAGGGTTGATATGACGTGAAGTAGGGTCAAGGGGTAAGAGACTCTCAGAGCCATATTGAGCTGAGCTCTGGGACAGAGGCGTGACAAACGTAATTTATTCAAGTAGCATCTCACTCAAGGTCGGCTGCCTTAAACTGAATGGCTCTGCAACATACGATGAACAAAGGAGACAAACTAGCTTTCATATGACACGTGCATTGTTGGAATTTGTTTAAAGGATGTTTTCTTCCAAATGATGAAAGATGCAGACAGGGCGAGTGACTGGCAGTCCTTGTTCATGGCTGTCCTTTTATATTGAGAGACATTTACAGGGCCCAGCAGCTGGCCTTTATATGACAGTCTTACTGTAGGTACTTAGGCCTGCATGCTGACTCAGCCTGACAGATAAACAACAGCGACTAGACAAATGAGCTGTCCTCTAGCAGGACCTTCACTCAAACTAGATCTAAAACTCTGTTCACGTAGGACAAATATTACCTGGGGACATCCAACCATTTATAACATTTGCGGAGATCCCCAGGATTTTAAATCCCTGCCATATGTGTAATTTGTAAAAAATTCCAGCACAAATTACATACTGTATTTTTGTGAAGATAAAGTCCCCCTGAAAATACTAATCCTGTACAAATCCTTGGTAATTTCAGATGTAATATATATTCAGTGTTTTATTTTCTTATTTGAGACATGCAATTTCTGTCTTCCTTTTATTATGAAAAATGGAGCCTGTAGTTCTATCTATATAAGATAGTTTTGAGCACATTTTTGGCACAAACTGCTCAATCACAGGGTTACACTAAAACCTTGGACTTATATAAATATAAATAAATATTAGAAATGGGAATCGGCCAGGATTACCTGATTCATGACCTGACTCACAATACAAGGGCACCAATTCCAATGTGTATGCGATTTTGTATTAATTGCGATTCAATATTGTGCAATTCTGGACAAAGTTAATGATGTCACACTATTTAAATGTATTTACTTTTCTTTGTTTTAAGATTTTTTTGGGCGCATTTCTGCTTTATTAGACAGTGGAGAGAGACAGGAAAGACAGGGCAGGGAGAGGGGATGACTTGCAGCCAAGGCTCTGGGTTGGATTTGAACTCAGGCCACCGTGGCTTAGCCTTAGTATTACCTGGTGCGTGCTCTTTATGGTGAGCAACCAGGGCTTTGCCATGAATGCATTTTCTGATATATGTACATATATCTACAGCAATAGGGGATTTCAGCTAATTTCATTATCTTGTGCACTTTAGGGGGTAATTTATTAATTACATGAGCTCCTTATACAATAAGGATGCTCAGGACCAGCACTGTGGCCTGTTGCTGAGAGATCCTGAGTGGACTGAGAACAAGGTAGAAGATGAAAGGCTGTGCTATAGACAGCTATGCTGGTATGGGCCTATTAAACCCATGGCAATACTGTACATTTCTCACACTGGCCGCAACCAGTAACACAAAACACAGAGCCTGTAGAGAATTTGAACATGTATGGTAAGAAACACATCTGTTGTCTCAAAGAGTGCTCAGGGCTTTGTACCACAAACTCGGGCTGATCGGACTTGACTTTCCTTTAAACTCTTCCTCAAAATGCTGTTCATGGCTTCAGCCTCGGAGGTGAGGGTGTCTTTTCTAACCACACCATGTGCCAGCCTTGTGACTGCGTGCTATCGAGCTGCTGTGCATGTCCTTTTGTAAGGATGACTAACTCCTATTGATTTTCAACAGCGGGCTGTGAAAGCACCCACTTAAGTGATATTGAATCTGGAAAGAGGAAATTTGACAACAATTTCAGGCAAATTAAAATCTAGATTGAGGGAGTCCTCTGCTGGCATCCTGGTGGAGAGCTGTGTGTCTGTGGTTTACTTTTGTCTCTGATAAGACTCAATAACCTTGATGCAAACAAGGTCAAATATAAAGAAATTCTCTATCCTAGAAATGAAATAGACGCTTGTGATAATGGATCAATAGTGTTAGAAAAGGGACAGAAATGGAACGGCGCAACCTCCAGAGGACTAACAGATAAACCCACCGCCCAGCTCCTCAGATAGCTGGAGAGCTCTCTCAAGATCTTAGCCATGAACTAAGAGTTGGGGAGACAAAGCGTGAGCGATATCCTTCATTTTCAAATTAACATCTGAGAGGTGCCTGCTTTGTGATTTCAGCCGTCTAGGAGACCTTGGAGATGAGGGGTCTTCTTTGCCACTCTGTGTCTTTCCATGGAGCCGAGGGGCTGCAGAGGAAAAGCCCAATCACCAATACACACAAATGCACACAAACGCACCCATGGATGTATAGCTACACATGAGCGCACATGCTCACACACACATACACTGGTGGTGATAAGAACAGGGGTGTGTACTCCACTCCTTTACAGATTGTAGGCCCAATTATGACAGGGAGAGATACAGGATGGACATCATCTGCATATAAATGGATTTGAGATCCTAAAGGGAGCATGGCTTTATAGCCCGTAATGGGGAGATCCCATCACACCTCTCTAATGGGGAGAAAGTTATTAAAGTACAATCACACTTACAACAGCCTTCCTCTCCTCTCACCCTTCTAATGCAAATTTAAGTGGAATTAAACAATTATCATTGTGGTTTATTATTTCACACAACTCCCCCCTGTGTCATTCCACTGTAATGTTTAATTCAATATGAAATGGGAATGTGATGTCCAGTTACTGTATAAGGCATGCAATACATTTCTCATGGCAGCACATGTACAGGGCATACACAGAGGGAGGGAAATATAACAGTATAACTAATGAGGCTAATAACAACTATGCTTATGAGACACACTAAAGTTTACGATCAATAATGGAGTGTTCAGACTCATCCCCCTGCTTTATCTGGGAAAAAAGGCGAAGGGTTTTTTTTTTTTTTCTGTCTTTCATTTTGTTTGATCTCTCCCCAAAGAGACAGGTCTTTGTTTGATTACCTCTTGATAATCCTCTGATAAAGTGTCTGCTGATCAAGAGATGTCCACTGTGTAATCTCCAAATCCACACGTAATTATGGTGAAATCTACAGATAATCTAATCTCTTATCTCTACCTGCCAGAGACACATTGTGAGCCATTGGATGGGAAACCTAAAAGTAACAAAAAAAAAAAAAAAAAGCCAGGGGACAGGTGACGGGCGCTGTCCGTTTTGTCATGTCAGTGCCTGCTAGAGAGAAACTTCGTCTGATTGCAAAGTTGTAGCACTAAACTGCGTTGATGCTTGTGCATATTAACAACCTCAGTGGTCTTGGTGGTTGTCAAAATGCAGCGTGGGAAATGTTGGAAATTACTTAAGCAGGAGGAGATGAGACAGGGAAAGTGGGTAGACCAGAAGTTACAACGCTACATCACAAAACAGCTGCTGGAAAATTACAGACTGATGATATAAAATAGTTTAAGAAGATCTGAGAGTGAAGTTGTCCTTTAAAAACCACTCAGCTGCACCTTTTAGCCTTCACTCGCCTAACAAGCAGCAGTGCAGCCAACATGGACGCCTGCAAAAAGACAGAAAAACACTGACATGCCCACTGACAGCAAATGAATTGCTAACGAGAGTCAGTGACAATTTGTGCTGTGCATTGAAATGATCTATCATTTTACTGTGGATTATTTAACCAATCTAACACTATCAGAGGAGCTGAGGGCTCGCAAAACACTTCAGTCAGCGCTAATAAGAGCTGCATCCATTTCAGATCCAACGAGCAGGTTTCAGTTTTCTGGACAGCTGGTCGGTCTCACCAGACAATACTGTTAGAAGAACTAAAGCCCTGTAGAAAATGCAGCCTCCAAAACTCCTATTTTACCACTTCTGGGAACTCTCAAATCTTGATGGAATACCAAACAAGAAAATTAGTGTTTTTATCCTTTAACAGCTAAATCTAAAAGTCATTTATCTGGATGAGTATATAGTCCATCTGGGGAAACAACTTTTAGCTAGACTCATCAAGCATGGTTGAACCTGCTGCGAAAGGGTATTTGTTTCACCACCTCCACCCCTAACAGCCAGTATATAGATAGATAGATAGATAGATATTTTATTGAAGTATCTATCTATCAAGTAAGAAGGAGGCATTGAGGTCAGAGGGTACAGATGGCTGGGGCACTGTGAAACACCCGCTACGTTCACACAAGTATGTGCAGAGATGTAGAGGGTGTTCGTCTGTTAGTGTATCCACTCAAAGATAAATCTGCTGATAGACTGACATTAATTTTGATGCATCCATGATTAGGAGATTAGAACGAGCAGCCAGGAATCTGAAGTGAATCTGACAAGAATCGACTTTAACATCAGAGGTCCTCTCCGGAGTTAACTGTTTACTAAAGAACAAGTTCTATTTTAGATAGTTAACTGTAGTCTAACTATGTATGTAGCAAAGATACATAGAACTTTTTTTTTTTTTTAATTTTACCTCCAGTAAATGTGTTTCACTTTCTTTTGTCATTTTCATGCTTCGTTAACAAAATGTGTAAAAAGGGGCTTGATGACTCTGTAATGATGTGGAGATGCACTTACGGGCTTAAATTTCCATATTAATGAAGGCATCGGGAAGAGCTTTTTACCTCACACGGCAAATAGGAGCACTGAGTTTCCCTCAGTGACCGTGACTGTGCCGAGTCCTGTACCTTTAAAAGCTGTTTCTCATCCAAAGCCATTTGCAGCTAGTGTAGTTCCCTGGTTGTTAAAATGAGCACCCTGATGATTGCCATCAGTGGTGAAGTGATTGAGCTGAGTGAATCTAAGGTAGAGAAACGACGTGGCCAATGTGGAGGGAATGAGCCGAACAGATTGAATTGAAAAGAGTAGATATAAAAAAAGCAATAAAACTGAAGGGAAAAAAAGAAGAAGAAAAAAACACTAAGAGCAAAGCATGGCACTTAACAGTAACATGAGCGGGGTTACTGTTGACGGTAACCGTGTTGATGGTGCTCAGATGTGCATGTTTAAAACAATCTAGGAAAATATAGCCCATAACACAAAGTTTTCTGTTTTCTGTGCAGAGTTACACTTCCTGGAAATAAAGACGTGCATTAAATTACTAAACTGAAGTTGTACTTTCAGCAACTTTTCTAAGATGACTTCTGAGAAATAGCTCTTTAGCAGTCTTGTGCATTTCATTAGCAAACAAATCTTTTGAATGAGTCTATACTGAATCGCCAGAGATATGGAAAAGTAAAATTACATTGGTATAATCCTTCAACTTGCTGCTAGAACACTGAGCGAAGGATAGATCCTGGACAGAATCACATGGGGCCCTATTCTCACGGCGGTGGCCCCGGCGATAACGGAGGCATTAAAACCCGGCAATATCGTGTCTGAGGTGTGGCCAACTTATTTTCGCAATGTTCGTGACCGTCTTTATCTTGGCGATTAGCTCTATCCTGGCCTTATCTGGGAAAGAGGGTTAGAAGAGGAGGAACACACTGCTGGTAGGAGGAATACATTATTAGCAGTTGGAATTTGGGCGGACTTCAACCAAGGCAAATCAGTTTCTCTCATCCCTTTAAAAAAAAAAAAAAAAGTGCCCTCCCCGCCACATGGCACACCGGCATTATTGTATGGAGACCAAGAGAAAACTGACACTCCTGTCTGGGAGGTGCAAAATATATGACACTCCAATATCACTATATATGACGGGGAAAAAATGAGCACACAGACAAAACATTGACTTCTTTTCTGCTTGTTTTGTTGTGGAGCTGACATCAACTGACACTAATAAATGTACATTCAAATCCCTCTTCTGCAGGACAGCTCGTGCTGCATTCACAGAACGTCAGACCTCAAAATTTCCATTTTTCACATTTTCCAAAATTGGTTGGTGTCAACTCAGAAAAACACTCTATTATTTGGTATAGCCTGGTGAGGAAAAATCGGAGTTTCTTCTCGTGCACAGTCATTTATCCCAAGGTGACATCGTGAATGCCGTGTTATCGCAGGTGAGAAACTTACCAGATGGATATTCCAAAGCCCACGCTCATGTGAATGCAGCATTAGCCGCAAACGAACGGCGTGGAGCGTGAACAGGGACGTGCATCATCGTAAACGCTAAATAAAACTTTATCTTCATGGCCCTGCCGCAGTGTTGTCACCGGCTTTAAGCACAGAGTGGATCTCAATACTAACAGTGCAAACAGCAGTCATTACATGTCTGTGGGAGCTTTCACGAATGTTTTTGAGCCACACAAATTATGGCAAGCTTTTATCTTCTGCAAACATTCCAGCCCATATCCTGATTGCACAAGGGAGTGAGTAGAAAGCTGTGTATGAACATATGGTGAGCATATAGTTATTATAAAACAAATTATACCACACTCCTTACAGCCAATTAAATGTGGATTTTTTGTCTCATTTTCACTCTCTTTTGTTTTTCCCACCAAATGTTTTGGCTATGGTAGCCATTGGTTTTGGTGTGAAATTTAGACATTTTTTTGCTGTCCTGTGAGTGAACTTGGTGCACTTTACAGATACACTAGGCAAGATTTTTATGTAAAAATAAAAGTATCTTAATAGCCTAAATCACCAAGTGGAGCTGCACCAGAGATCCCCCCATCCTCACTTTTTGAAATACTGTAGATTCACCTTATTTGCCAACTTTACTCACACTGGCAGGAAACCCTCTTTATGCACAGTAAATGATGGTTTCATGAATCAAATACACACTAGCACTAAAATGTAACTGTGCTGTGCTGAGCAAGATGTGGTGCAGTTCACCTCGCCAGAAATGGTCAGCTATGAAAAAATTCAAAGAGATATCAGTCTCTGTTAAAATATCAATGTGTGCTTATTACTGTTAGTGCTTTCTGATGAACACTACAAGGCAAGGACATACTAAGACAGATGCAGCAAAGCTTGTGGACAGAAAAAGCCAAACTACAGCCATTGCCTGCTGCAAGAAAGAAAAAAAAAGACTGCAGTACAGTCTTTTGGCCATCAGGGGGGCTGCTGAGCTCTTGCTAAACATAAATATATGTTTAGCTAAATGCTAAAAAATGTTCCAAAAATTTGATTCCAAATATTAACCAGTAACTAGACTATTACTGTCATTAATACACAGCCCAATATCTATAATGAAGACAGAATCATAAGGTGATGTGATACTGATGGTTGTAAAATGATGTCAGTTTCAGAGGATTTCCTCTAGCATTGAGGCTATGTGATGCTGACTGTTTGCATAAGCAGAGAGAAAAAAAAAAGCATTTTGTGTCCTCAGGGTTCCAGATCTCATTCATCTAAGTGTGTAGAAATGTTGATCTTCTAAACCAAAGTCTGGTCACTTTCACCAATGCACATTTTAAAAAATCTGATCATTTAAAGAGCTGTTTTTTCTGGAAATGTCCCATTGACCGCTGATCATGTGATTAACCCAGTTTTAGTGCTCTACGTCGCCCCCTGGGGGTGGCCTCATTTATTCTGTGAAGTTGAATATCTCCCTATAGATTGTGGCTGCGTCAGCTAGCGTGACAGACCAGTTTAAAACCAAAATCTGTAGGCCCATGGAATTTATTGTGATGAAATATAACGTATATCCCTCAGAGGGATAGCCACCTTCAGCTCGGACTGGGGTTCTTCTTAAGTAGGCAACTGGATATTTCAGTAAAGAAATTTATTTTTAATGTCATGTAGTTCATAAATGCTAAGAAATAAATACATGTTGTTTAAAAATTATGAGTCACCCAACATTTATTAACAGAGACAGTAGTGGCCACACATTAAGCTTCAAATATGGGCAAAATTGCTCTGCTCTCCTGAAGGAGTGATTTAAAAACTCTCAAAGACTAACCTGGAAGTGGGGATCTGACGTGGGCTCGGTATGTCGAATGTTTTCGTGCAAAGTGATGTGAAGTCCTCCTAAAATGTTATTGACAGCACAGGCAGATAGGATTTGGAAACAATTACATTTCTTTGCCTTCCCCCATCGCAGATGAGTGGACTTGTTGTGCCTCCCCGGCGCCGCAGCCTTGTGATTGTTGGAAATGAACGGCAACTGGTGAAGCTTCTGCTCTGTGGGAAAGTGGTTATGAAAGGGAAAACATGGAGAAGAGAGAGTGACACTGTGAGACGTCTCAGTGAGATGAGGCGCAGTGTGCAAAATGCGATCGAGGTACACAAGCCTTCCACAGACGGCTGCTTCTCCTCACTGTGGAGGGAGGCGGCACTGCCATCGAGGGGGTGTCCGTTATTATGTCACACAAAACATTTGACATCTTTCACGGATTCACTGAGGCACCGGGCACAATCACGTTAATCTTCAAAGTGTTTTATCATGTTTCATCCAAATGCAGTTTTGAGGTGGACTGGTGACAGCGAGGGTCCTGTGCATATGAATGGACTGTTGCTGTGCTATTGCATGGCTCGCTCCTGGCCTGGGGACTTTAAGCCAAGCTCTAACACTCTTAATAATTTACCATGCAATTAAAATTTAAAGCAAATATACAACTGAGTTTGTCAGCAAACTGCGGGAGGGGGTCACGGCTTCACTTCCTCGTCCAGGTTATGTGAAATGCCTTTCAAAGCAGGTTGGATGTGCATTTAAAAAACAAGCAAATAAAGAAATATTTCAGAGATTTAGTCTTGCATTATTAAAAAAAAAAAAAAAACGTGATTGCGATTTAATTAAACATTTATCATAAGCTTTTTCCACACTGTCATATGCTTGTGGGCATTATGTTCCTCCTCGCTCCCATGGTGAGGGCGGCACTTTGCTGAAATGTGGCCTGCAGAATGACTTTCTATTCTCAGTATACAGTACAGCTGAATGGCAGTTTTGCAGATGCTGCGGTGCAGTTCATTTGAATCAGCGTGGGAAAGTGTAAAGAGTTCTCCATGAACTGAACAATATATGATAATTAGCTGATGTGCACTGATTCCTTTTTATCAGATGTTGAGAATCCTCTTACACTTCTTCTTAGCCTTGTGTGCGCGGAGCATGTAAGCATGTTTGGCATTGGCATTACATAAGTATTTCTTTGATGCGAGTCTTTGCTGTCACCTATACAAAAAAAGTATTAAACAAAACGCTTTAACACCCTACATTTCTTCCCTGTAGCTGTTAGGTTTATGTGCATTTTGTACATCTTTTAAGCTGCTAGTCCAGATTTCATTTCTTATTTTAGAAATGCCGTTTGAGCATTTGCCTCTGGAAAGAAATGAGAAGTCTTGCGCAATAGGTAAATTAACTAAAACGACCCAGTTTTGCTAAAAAGGCCGTTATGCACTAAGATGATTTGAGGATTTCTCCTTTGACAACAAGGATTCCAGCATGTTTACAGATTAGGGGGATCATTTTCAAAATGCATCTCTGTTCTAAGGCGGTAATAATCCAAGATGTTCTTTTGACGCCTTTTAGTGGTTTGATGAGTAAGATTGTGCTGGATTTGTTTTTGTTCTGCTTCTTTTTTTTTCCCCCTATGTGAGACACGAGGCTTGTTTGTTTTAAGGCTTGCAGACCCACTGCTGTGATGTGTACATTTTCAGTCACGGAAAACACTTTTACATATCTGTTCAACAAATACTGCATTGTGCAGATGCATGTCCATGCTGGACGACGGAAGGGGCTTCTTCGAACACTTTCTCTCACAGTGCGGCCACACATGGCACTTGTCCCTCCTTTTCTCTCACTGGGCAATATTCAACCTCTACCAATGTAGAGGTACTCGGATGTGCAAAGTACTCGGATGATCCTGCTGCAAAATGGATATTAGTTTTAGTCTGATGATCTGCTACCATCAAGGGAACAATTTGATTTGCAAATACCGCTGACAATTTGCAAATTTAATGAGAATTTTTAGGAACTACTGGCGTGGAGCCATTATCAAATTCATCTAACACAAGCCCTGTTTAGATAACACTCCTTGTCAATCCTTGGCATCATTTGCTAGTGTGGTGTAAAATGTGTGATGTTACACTATTTATGGTTTCTTCATTGTGTGTATGCTGTGTATGTGCCTGCTTCACACTAACAGCATAACTGCATGCGAGTAGAAAAGGTTATTGCATGCCTGGTGTGGCACTGACACCGATGTGGAAGTATAATATCCTCTCTGTCCCAGTTTCTATCCTCTTAAGAACATCAGGACCAGTAGCTGCAGACACCGTGGCTCTGCTTTATAATGCTGGTGGAGGCAGCAGAGCAGCTCTGCTCCTGTAACAGTGATGACTGAGGAGAAGCTAATTCTGCAGACAGTCTTCCCCCGGGGACCTAATCTCCTTATTGACCAACGCTGCTGTGTGTTTAACTGCATCTGCACGATTGATTGGTCAATCTTCACGTTATCTGCCTGGCTCAGGCGTGAGTGTTACTCAAATTAAAAAAAAAAAAAAAAAAGCACTAACAACAACAAAAAAAACAAGCCCTTCCCTATCTGGACGCTGTGTCTCTTTTCTCCCTTTGTCCATAGTAGTTGGATGTCACAGGGTTTGATAGGGAGCTGAGTAATGCCTGGTGGACTGTGCTAAGCTGAGGAGTTTGTCTTGTTGATGAGTTGACAGCCTGCCGTGTTGATTTGGCCGCGGATGAGTTTGTTTTGTGGACCGACTTGGAAAAAGAGCCCGCCGACAGACAGACTGTGGGTAGTCACACTCCAGCTTCCCCCTGGAGAAGCAGTTGGCATCTTGCACTGACTGGCAAGCAGGAAGGAAGGGCTCCCCACTTGATACCAGAGAAGCCACACTGCATGGCTGACTAGAAAACATCAAAGAATAAAGTGAGTTCCTGTGCACTCTTTTTTCACCTCTGCATTGATTTATTCAAGGGAGTCAGAGGGCGTTTCGCACCTTTCTCGAGACAGGCTCTTGCAACCGAAACGTCGACTGACTACCGCGAATTGATCAACACAGAGGTGGAAAAAGTGTGTGCAGGAATTGACTCTTTTCTTTGGAATTGGTTCTGCACCATCATCTGCGCCGTACAAGAGCAAGTGGTGTGTGAGTTGCCATGCACTCATCTGACTAGAAAACATTGACAAGGCAGCACTCATCAGTGATGGAGGGACTAAAGCACCCAAACCAAACCACACAAGCCACCCAATTCAGTTGGATTCTATCAGGAGTGTGTGGCCATGTCTGTGTGTGTGTGTTCTAGCACCAGACTTGAGCTTAGTGTTAAGCTTTTTTTTTTTTTTTTTGTGTGTGTGTGTGTGTGTATAACTGCAATTATTGGTATCAGTTTTTTTTTTTTTCTTCCTGGAGCAAGGCTACTATACAGAAGTTTCCTACACTACCTGCCGGATCTACTTTGCCAATTCAAAAAGGAAAATAACAAGAAAAATAGTTTAACTTCTCCCAAAAAATGCGTACCAGGACTACATTTATATAGACATATTCCAGTTTACTGGCGTTTGCCTATGTGCTAAAAGTGTTTTGGGAGCTGCTTTGCTGTGGAAGTCACAAATCCAGTACTGTGGATTAGCAACCCTGAGGAGCACAGAGCAACTAATGAGGATATTTCACCACCATATGGACTCATATCACACCCAGGGAACTAGACAACACTTTACAACTTTACAACTTTACAACCCCAATCTACCAGTGTTCAGTGTTACTTTAAAGTTAGTTTAGCATTAGGATTTAGGATATAGATATATGGTTACACTGTATTTTATATGGTGAGTGTCAAGATTAAGGTTACGATTCTTTTTGAGTTAGGATGGGTTAAAGGTAAAGGAATTTCTTGAATAGGTTTACAGGGCACATTCATCTCAGAGGCCTCCTTGGTTGAGTGGAATGTCAATGGAATGTTAAATCTTTTCATAGGATACTTTAAGTTATGAGGTTGGCATTTCTTTTTCACTTACTGCCTTTGTGTACAGTGTCAGCACAGGAATTAGAATTTTGTACAGTTAAACTGAAATTCCTTCTTCACTCCAGAAAGGGTGCTGTTTTGAACTCTTTCTCTCCTGCAGTGGTTACTGTAGATGTTTGCTTTTTATGTTGCAGTGAAGTTGCACGAGCCGTGTCAGTATACCTTTAATGCATGTGTTTGTTTTTAATTTGGTGCCTAAGGCTTAGTACAGTAAACTGAAGGTTTATGTGTCTGTTCTGCTTAATGGTTGTGTAACCAGTACCTGCTTCCATCAGCACATTCAGGCACTCTTTTTAAATGAGTTTCTCTCGTTAAACATGTTCCACAGTCCGTGCATTGGTGACACACTGTGACAGCTTGTCCAAGTTATGAATTCAAATAAAACTTTAAAAGCATGTGGGCATCCATCTGGGGAAAATTTAAATGCAGCATATCACCATTTTGTCATTCCATTAAAAACAACTTCATATAAACATAACAAGGAAAAATGGGAGTAATTGATAACAAATACTAATTTTATGTATAGATCAAAAAACAAGGTCATATGAGAGCAAAGCACTGAAAAGGCAATACAGCTACTACATAGGATATTGATTTCTATTGACACTGTGCTGTAGCTTAGCGTTAGTTTGACATGTTTTATGTAATTGTATGTTACAAGATTTCTTTGAAATGGCAGTATATCTTATGGGTTGTGATCTGTAATCTCTGTAATACGATAATACGGCCGTATCTTAGTGTGATAACAGAGCACACAACAGAGATAGTAATATATGTTTGGGTATGTCTCAGATCAAAGGAAAGTCAAATTTAGACTGAGAAAATGAATATGGTTTAGTAAGTGTCATCCACCTCTGATATGATGATACCATGTAGTGTGATATATTACATATTTATTGAACCATTATGTTGATCAATACAATCGTTGTCTATGGAAAACCCTTGACCTTATTTGATTCTTCTGAGATATTAATCATATTCCACACACTATTATTAATTATTATTATTACTGTTTGCAGCAATAGTATTAGAAGTAGTAGCAGCAATACTAACAGTAATAGTAATAACAGGAGTAACAGGAGATAACATTAACAATATCCTAGTTTTCAGTGGAGAATCTCAGTGTCTCATGATGATCTGAATTCTGACAAGGATCAGATTCTGAAGGAAAATACCTGTACACTGCACTAAAATGGTCAAATACAACACAAGAAAAGCTTAAAATACCAAATATCATTACAAAACATCAGCTATTGGCAGCTAGTGACAGTCCCAAGATATTGGGCTTTAGCCTTCAAAAGAAATTTGAACTCTAGTAACAGACACTGAGTATGTTATGTAATAGTGTACAGACTGTACATCACATTGTATTTTGTTCTTTGCACATTTATACACCTCTCTCTCTCTCTCTCTCTCTCCCTCTCTCTCTCTTTCAGTCAGTGTGTGTGTGTGTAACTGTGTGATGCTGTGTGACACAGTGCAGGTCCACCATGGCAGTGTAATTCTCTGCTCAACAGTACAATGTGCATTGAGCTTTTGTCTGCTGTGCTCTAGCAGACCCAGTGAACTCGTCGTGTCTCTGGACATGACTGCTGCAGAACAAACTCCTATTGTATGTGGTGAAAAATTGCTTAATACCAGACAGGAGGTGATGTTACACACATAAAGCTTTTGTAAACAGACGGAGCCGTATGTTTATGCTCCTTTATCGCAGGAGCACTGAGAAAGCAATTGGGTTTCCCAGAGATTCAAGTAACATCTGCAGCCGTCCCACTTGCAGCACTTGCAGTGGAGAGAGGAACTAGGGTTCTGCAAACTATTCCTGGATTATATTTTGGTTTGTTTGTTTAGGTGCCACAAATAACCCATACAGGTTTTTGAAGGCTGATTACAATATGGATACCTATAATTTTAGATTAAACTCACTGTTAGCCAGCCTTTTGTGCTGGTTTGACCATTTGTATGAAAAAAGAAATTTACTCTAGAATTTTATCTAAAGGGATACCTCATTCATTTTGAAAAATGTGATATTATTTCACTTCCCCCCACCTCAGTCCAGCTGAATGGCAGCAGGCTAACAGTTAGCATTTGGAGCATCCAGCACCACAACTGTGCTACAGAAAAGCATGGGAGGAAGTGAAATAATTTCACATTTTTTAAAATGGGTGAAGTACCCCTTTAATTAAGATGTCATTAACAAGAAACGCTATGCAAAATTAAATTCAACAAATTAAATAAAATTTGTTGAATGAAATAAAACAGCATTGCAGGTTTTACAGCTGTAGCTGTCATCATGAGGAACCTCCATCATATCAGAGGTGGATGACATGACCGGCCAATATCTGTTATTCAATATAAAACCAATAACAACCCTATATATCAGAAAATTAATATTTAGACCTACCCTTACAAGAGAGATACCATAACAAAAAACTGCTGAAAATGAGTAAAGAGAATATCTATAGTAGGACAATACCTCTGCTGAGACTGTTGGAACACCATTCTGGATTATGGAAGATATAACCCAGTGAAGGAGGAGTATGCTATGTGTCCCCAGTTGTATGTAATTATAATGAATCTCAGATTTGATTGGTTCATCTGACATCCCACAGCATCAGCTTATTCAGCTGATTAACATCCAGAGGCTCAAATGTGAATATGCAAACTAATCATATTAATCAGTGAGCTGATTAGTCTGTGAACCATCACAGCATTAGGGATATTAAAACTGAACTGGAGTCAGCGTTGGCAGAACAGAATAGACCCTGATAACTAGACGGGACAACATATTCCTCCAGAGAATACTCAGATTTGCCATTATATTCTAATTGGTTCATTTGCTATTTTTTTTTCTTGAACTTGCTTTAAGTTTGAGCCAAATGCATGCTGTGATATTTCTGCTGCAAAAAGCAATACAGGTCTATACAAGAGCAGCAGTATTGTGTCAAATATTGATGAGATATATTCGATGAGATATTTAGGTACATCTACACAAGAGACAAGATGGAATTTTATATTTGTGTGCTACTATCCAAGAGAAATGTTCTTTTGTCCTTTTTCATAATGCACCGCTTTGCCCCAGACACAAATGCAAGGAAACATAATCAATTTCAGACAGCATTTCCACTTGCAAAAAAGGTCGCAGAATTCAGGTTGGCCTGCTCTAAAATAATATTACAGATGACAGAGGAGGGAGTCGAGGGAATCATAATTAGCTCCCTATCTTCAAAAACTCGAGGGCCGGGGAAGGGAGGTATTGATCTGTGTCACAGCAATCTATGGTCGACGGGAAAAAAAAGTTTTAAATCTTGTATCATTTTTCTCTGTTTTTGTCCTCTTCTCTCTGTAGCTCTCTGTGAAAAAGCCGGTTAAAGGGAGAGCTGGATTTAAAGGTGGCGATGCAGGGGACACACTCACTGTGTGTAATAGGAAGATCAGTGAATGACAGCTTTTGTTCTGTTCCCAGCGACTAGAGGAGGGTGTCCGCTGAGGGGAAGGTTTCATCACTGAAAGGACAAGGCAGAGTGAAAAGAAGAAAGGGTTTACATCACACACGCTGGCTATATCTGAAAGTGTGAAATGTGATAACACAAGGATTATGAAAAATGAAAATAAAACTACAGGACTCTTCAGAAACAGCTCTCATCATTATGCAAGAATAAAACTCAGACAAGGATCAAAATCTCTGAGGGGATCAGACTACTTTGTAAACTGAATCACTTGAGACAACTTTATACAAATCATTTCTCTCCTAAATCATCCCTGTTTGAGGAGTATATTTTCCGAACCAATTAATCGACATGTATTTGTTTCCCCGCTTCATCATTTTGCATGTGTGCAGTCACCTCCTGTGCAGTCCCAGCAGATCAGAGACATGATGCCAGTGGAAGACACATGGCTCCCAGCACTGGGCACGATGATTGGCTCATCCGCCCGTAGGGAATAACACTCTCTGATTGGCCAGTCCGGGAAGGGTCGTGGTTGCGTTATCCAAGGTCAGCCTCGGCTCGCCACTCAAAGTCTTTCTTTTTAGCTCATCAGGCTTTGGGAATATTCAATGACTGCAGCAAACACATGGATTCTTTAAAGCTAGCTCCATCTCAAGCTGCACATATAATTGATATGGTAATGAGGAGGGAATTAGTCGCAGGCTGTCCTTGCTTTTGCACAAGAAGTGTTCGTTTGAAGATGATTTTTTTTTTCTTCCACGAGCGAGTGTCAAAAAGGTGTCTGATTCGGACAGACTTAAGATGAACCTGCATTGCTTGTGGTGAGGCGATCAGTCTCTGAAATCCATAGTAATGATGTTTTGGGAGAGAATCAAACACATTTCATCCTGCTTTTTATCAGCAGTGACAGGGAGCTGCTAAAAGACAACACTACAACAATGGGAGAGTTTTCAATGAGAACAATAAGAACATGTTGAAGGCCTATCAGGAATACCAAAGGCTTGTTGGTGTTGTTGTGGTTGTCACATGCAGCTTTTATTGGTATATTTATTTATTTTTGTTAAAGCTGCATTTGACAAGATTGCTGAGTAAAAATACACCCATCATATCAGTCAGAATCACTACAGAGGAAAGCATCCCAAGCCCTCTAAATGAGATTCTCCCTGTTTGACCAGATTAAATGTAACTGTGTGGTGGCTTTTGGGAAATCTTCACCACACAGGAAATGACTAATTAAAACTTGAGAGCAAAATCTCAACTGTCTCCTGAACTGGTTGTTTTTAAAGTGGGGTCCGACCCCCAGGTGTCCTTGGGGGTCTTCCATGTGGTCCTTATAAAAATGAGTCTTATTTTGCTTCACTTTAAATGCTTGTGAAAGACGCCTGCATTCAGACACCTTTCACAAATTAAAGCACAAGAAATCTGATCCAGAGTCACTGATCTGACCATTAAAAATATCATTTTAGTTTTTGCTACTACGTATGACTACCATGACTATTTTCCTATTTTGTTTCAAATTTTGGGGTAATTCCTTGTTAATATCCCAACTGCCTTTCTTGTGTTTTTGATAAATCAAGAGAATTTATTCAGGTTTCAAAGGATAAACACAAAGATACATGAGTGAGTAAATTAACATTATGTTTTAATCTCACCACTTTGACTTTATTTGACATGTTTGACACCTGGACAATTTCATAATTAACATGAGGCAAAATATCAGAGTTGTACCAGAGTCACAGGGGCAAAATCACTTCATGTGGGGGTCAAGGTGAGTTGACCTGGAGGTCCAGAACATTGAGAAGTTTGAAAAGGCCTGTTGTAAACACCAGTGAGCAGTGCACCATCATGAGAAAGCTGGATTCAGCATTCCCATTGCAGAGGTTTGTGAGATTGGCTAATTTTATTATTTCTGTGGTCATTATTCAGCCATAATTGTAATGTTCAAAGTACTTTAATGCTTAGCTAGCATTTTTGATAAACCAAAATCTACACAACAGAGTCATCTCAGTGCTGGTTGGTTAACCACTAGTTTAGTGTTGATCATTTGTGAAGCAGGTTTGCTGAGGTCTGAAAAATCCAACCCCTTCTCCACTCAAGACAAGATTTCACCATTTTCTCTTGAGCTGAAATTACATCTCAGCTGTTGCTTGTTTTTTCACCCCGTTTGCTCCAAGCCTTCAAACTTATATGTAGATGATGCAGAGGTTTTCTATACAGAGGTCTATAGAGACAGTGCAATAAATCCTACCCACCCCAGAGGGGAAAAAATTCCTTAGGTCGCACCAGCATGCAAGTCAGAGCACTTCAGGAAGTCTTTTATTCCAGCTGCCATAAGACTTTTTAACGCACAGAAACCCTAGATTTTAATCTCTGCTTCCTGTATGAGGTACATATTTATGTATTTATGTATTTATTTATTCACCCACTCGTCAACCCTATTTTTCTATTTAATACCATTAGACTTAAAGTGGCCAATTAGTATAGTATGAGTGTGCAACATTATGTGTGTTGAAGTGATGAAGCTGCTGTGACAATGTAATTTCCTGTGAAGGATAAAGTATCATTCATTCATTCATTCATTCATTAGGTCGCCACTGACTTTACATTGTGTGACCCCATCTCTTTGTGATTTTGCTTTAAAAAAAGCTGCTGTGTGGTAGGAACGATGAAAAACAAGGTCAAGAATCAAGTTTTTTAAAGCATTTTGTTACTGGTTCATTAATCATCCAGCTGTCAGTTTTGACTAAGATAACTTGCTGTAAAGTAAATAATCTCTAGAGCATAAAACGTGTTGTAAGAATCTGATTAAATCTATATTTTACAAATTAGCTGGCACACACATTGCCTGAAGTGTCCCTTGATCGGTGTGGTCTTCCAAGGATAGAGGGCTAGACTTTCAGCTGGCTAACAGTTCCTAATGGACCCTTTTCACAGCAGCCATTTTGTCATAAAATAGCAGGGTAAACACAGGTGTTACTAATGATGTTAGTGAAGGGTCCGTTCCATGTCGGTCTAACAGAACCAGCGTCCCGGTGTTCTGCATGATGGCTCACTGGAAATACTCACATAAACCGAAAAGAACCTTAACTAACGTCAGTACCAACACGCTATTTCATGTCAAAGTGGCTGCTGTGAAAAGGGTCTACTGGGACAGAGTGCTGAGGATTCCCCCTCCATCACCAGGGGGGCTCAGCCTAGCGCAGCCTCCCGAGACGAAACAGCTGCTACTCATTAGTCGTTAAATGTTACTCCACAAGAAATGATGTTAGCATTCCAAAACAGAAACAGTAACAGAAACTGCAAAGGTTTTAATCTTCATTTTAAGTCACCACTCTTCTTGTAAACTTAGGTGGCTGGTAAAAAGATGAAGTTGTTATTGTTTTTTTTGTAATTTTGCATTTATTCTAACTTTAATTTATTAGCATGTTTATATGCATTTGTATTCAACTGGAATGTAGCATCAGTAATCAAGTCAACACCTGGCATGGCAGGATGATCACAAACAACAAATGAACAAACACCAGCTATAGAGGGTCTTTTGAGTGTATGACAGGATGACTGAAGGGATAGTTGTAACTTTAATTGCCACTGAGGTTGGCGGTATATTCATACAAAGCTGGTGAATTGGTTGAACTGTCCCTGGATTTGTTAATTGATCGACTAATTGGTCTCTGCTATGTGAGAAAGCATGGAGAGAATGTAGCACTGGGGCTTGTGAACGTTCACTCACTAAAGCCCCCGCTGAATATATTCTCCCCTGTCTCCAGTCTACCATATTTAATGTGACAGTAGCACTTTATTGCAGATATAAACAAATTGACCCAGGGGAATTATGCTGCCGCTTCTATGCATAGTAGTCTATTACCACAGATATGATATGAGAAAGCTGCAGCCAAAGAGAGCTGGGCTTTTTTTTTTAAACTAGTGCAAAAAGTAGGTCATGAATTTCAAAAGTGCAGATTACCATTTCCACGCTCGATCCCATTAATCAACGCTTCCACCATCGAGTCCCACCAGAGAAAACAATGAATAAGAGCATGTTACTTTGGAATTAATCTATTAATCAAATGGTGCATGAAGAAGTACCTGCGACAATGCGTCTGTGGCGTTTAGCTTCATCTTGCTGTGTGGCGGCGGGATGGCATCCAGGGGTGTTTTGTAATGAGCAAAACGTGCCCCCTCCTTCCGGGGAAACACTGGCAGGGTGTGCTGCAGTTGGAGAGCGTGGAGAATTTTAGAAAGGCTCTGTGACTATAGGGAGTGAAATATTACGACACTACCAGAAGAACAAAGCAAGGAAACAAAAGGTAGGCATCCCCGACATAATGAGGGAAAGTTATTTCCCTTAATATTGAATTCACTAGAAATAGGCTAGTCCCTAATAAGACAATGCACAGGAATGGTTCTTGTAATCCTTTTGCACACTGTACACAGCTACACAATTCATACAAACACAGGGCTCCCATTCTTTTAAGGAACTCATTTTCCAGGATTTTTCGAGGGCATATTAGAATCAGAATCAACTTCATTGGCCATTTGTGTTTATGCATACAAGGAATTTGACCCGGGTTTACAGTAACTTCTAGCACTCACATTTATCACTAGAAAACAAAAGAGAAAGGCAACAAAAATGGGAAACAAAAAGAAATAAATAGGAATAATAAATACAATAAGGCACAATGTATGTAAGTGTTGTTATGGCTGAATAATTTATAACTAGTGTACAACAGTTCAATTGTTTGTATTGATATTGCACCTGTGATTTAACAAGAGGAGGTGCACATCAGAGACATGCCAGTGAGAGACAGTCTGCCCCCCGGTACTGGGCAACAAGTATACCTTTAGGAGGGAATAAAGAGCAAACACACAGGTGTACATTATATTCTACACACAGAGGAGCAGTAGTCTGTTCATGTTGCTACTGAGGCAGTGGAGATTTGAAATGTGAATGCAGGGGAGCAGAATCATGAAGCAGAGCTGCCTGAGCTTCACCAGCTGTCCGGCTTGCTTCCCTCCTTGGCATCTCTAACAACTTGCTGTCTAGAATGTCCATAAAAGTATCCAAATTTTCATAAACCGGCAACACATTGTTCGATGCAACAACTCGTCTCTCGACCATCAGCGGGCACACCTTGCCACACACACATATCAATTTGATATGGGCAACATGGATGAAATTTGCATGCCACACAGTAAACTACACCGAGCAGAGACACTGAAACTGCAAAATGACAAAAACAAAAAAATGCTTTAATTCCAGTGTCTTTGCTATACCAACCAAATATGTATTTGTTACTTATTTATTACTCATTTGTGGAGATTTCCCCATGGATCAAGTTGAAGCTCAGAATAATATGATCCTCAGGAGGTATAACATTCCTGGCTCACGTCTAAGGGCATGTCGTTGTTTGAGGGATGGAAAAAAAATGTATTTGTGATGGACAAACAACTCCCATGGGGCATATCCTGGATGAAAAGGGAAACAATCTGGGGATTTTTTTGTCAGCATGATTATTATTAGCCAGTTGCATTGGCTGCGCATGTATATTTGGTACAACTAATATACATGCACATGCTTTATTACTTGCTCATATTTTGAAAGTAATAAACAATGTATAGAACAGAGGGAATTATGACCTGTTTAACTTCCTAACAGCAACAAAAAATTTCTGTCGTAAATGACATGATTGTGTCAAAATCGTGTCATTCGCATTATTGATAAATTCGCAGCCATATTTGCACGAGTCCATGATGTGAAAATTGTATTTGCATTTGGTCTGAAAATGCCATAAGCATTCATATGGGTCCCTGGGAAGTGTAGATGTATGATCTGTTTCTCTGTCGATGCTGCCGGTCGTTGGTGCATGTTTTAATTGCATTTTGTGGGATTTGTGTTATTAATTAAGCTGTTTACTGTCTCCACGTCCTTGTGTGCATCCATCCAGGTGATGTCTGCACTACTTAACTGTTTTTCCCAACATGACTTTTTTTTTTTTTTTTTTTTTTTTTCTGCTGCCTTGCTAGTCTTCAGTCTCCCTTCCTTGTTTTATGTCTTGCCAGGCGGTCATTGTAAATAAGATTATTTTCCTATTTGACTTGCCTGTTCAAATACAGGCTACATAAATCAAACACCAGTCAATCACTGTCAAATTAACTGATACCTCGGCTTAATTATGATGAACAAATGTGTCCATGGTGGAGACAATTGGAAGGCTTCACAACCAGTGGTATTGTTAGTGCCAGAGTTTTTCTGCATTCTCTGTGCCCCATTACTTCCAGTTCTTCTACTCTGCTTCCTGTTTTGAGCTGTAAAACAATTCAGCAGATTTCCCGTCAGATCTCCAATAATACGTAATGTAAAACGCAATGTAGAAATCCAATGTCCAAATCTTCCAAGAGATGTTTTTTTAACCCTTTGAAACCTGAGCAAATGTACTTGATTTCTTTCAAAACCATGGGTAAGGAAAGAAAGAAAATTTTGCCTTATGCCTTTAAATCAGTGTGGTGATCATTTATTTTTATTATCACTTCTTTTACTTTTATTATCACTTATTTTATTTTGACTCATTTTGAATCTGTTAAAATGCTGCATGTAGCACTTTAAGTTCCACTGCACTGTCTATTGGCTTTTTAAACTATGTGTGTCTTACTCCATTTCTCTCTGACTCAGATTCCAGACAGTTTTTCTTGAGACTATAAGAAAAACATTTTGAAGGTGGTGGCAGACAGAAATGTCAGAGGAACACTAAACGATAGCCATGCTTAAACTTCTAATGGCCGGCTGTTGCTTCCACAGAGCTGCCTGCTGTAGGAACAGGATGCACCTCTGCTCATACTGAATTGTCATTAAACCATCAGACAATACAATCTGATGCCATCATGCAGAGAGACAGAGAGGCAGGGGGAGGGGCAGAAGGGTCAGAGAAATAGAGAGATGTCATGCTTGGTGTCATTGCATGTCACTGATATTCGTTTTTCAAGGCAAATACCTATATGCCGATGATACCAATGTATTTTGGATTGAAACTGCGAATCACCTGCGAATAACCTGCAAAACTAGTAAACTAAATGGGCATTTACACCATGTACACTAAAACCTACTAATAAACATTAATGCATGTTATAAGTAGATATAAATAAGTATGTAAGTGGAACAACCCAAAAAACAGCATAAACGGTACAATATTTGGAAAAAAGGAGTATTTTAGTTTTACATGAATGTCTTTTTCCACAGAGGGTTTTTTCCAATCACCTGCTGTTAGCCAATGGACCTTTTTTCCTATTATACCTGTTGAAATATATAACAAAGCTAGGTTTGCACAAGGAAGCCCTAGTGTTGCAAAAGTAAAAAGGTTTATTAATCAAAATGCCAAAACATTTACTATTCTTCTTTTCCTTTTCTCTCAACTCTCACTGCTCTTGAACCTCTTGGACCCTACTCATCCCATCAGTGGGTTCATCATTACAGATGCCTGCTGAATGGCTCAGCTTTGTTCAAACCCACAGAACTTTATTTTAAATTGTAGTGGAGCCACCAAGGTTTCCAAAGATCCAAAATATGTCCAGCTGAGTTCCGGGGAAATGGGTATAAAATTATGCACAATGCATGTAGATATTTTTAGATCAATGCAAAGCTGCAGCCATAAAACAATGGCATTTTGGGTTGGAATATTTCACTCAGTGTAAGTGTGATGGAGCTTCAATGAAGCGCCGCAATTGGCAGATGCACAATACATTGACACTGTTGTACAAAATAGAAAAAAAGTTTTTTCTCTTAACTTTGAAGCTACTTAAAGGAAAATTTAAGGGAAAACCAGAGAGAAACTATTTGTGTGATCTTTCTCACACTCTTACTCTCGGCTTCTTTTCTATTTCTCCTCACTCATTTCTCATACTTCCATGCTCCTGGCCTGCAGTTTGTCTCTCTTTCTCCATCCCCCCCGTCAGAGCTGCATGGTTGGCTCAGAAGGGAAAGGCTGGTGCTGTGATGAAGAATAGTAGCCCTGGGGGATTGGTAGGGAACCTATCTCATTGGCAGGTACAGAGAGCCTGGCCGCCTGCTGCATTTGTCAGCTGAAGACCAACTACATGCGTTTCATATGCACATATATGTGCTACTAATTATATGCTCCTAATCGCAATTTCCCCCCCAGATGTTCGCTCTGGCCAGTAGGGGTTGGACATCATGGTTTAAAGAAAAAAGGGCACACAGCAAGGAGTGCCTAAGGCAGTGCATTTGCTAAGCTCAGTTTTAATAATGATAACCGTGACTTATGTACATGTGATGTGCAAGATCCTGTTGCCTAGGGAGTAGATAGCTCCTCCACCTGTTAATGATGATGAGCATCAGGATGTTCTTCAAAGGGAGATTCTAAAGCTGGTGTGGGTAAGCCAGATGAAGCTATTGACAGGCTCCACCATCCTACGGTTACCGCTGAGAGTTTAGGCTGGAGCTGATGAAGTTGACCCCCCCCCCCCCCAGATGGGAGTGCTAGTTCACATGCTAATAAGGAACCAAACACGGCGTTTCCATGGGCAATCACACTCTTGCTTCATCAGCCAGCAGATAGCATTGATCGGTACGTGTGGGGTGGCAATGTTTTTAATCGACTACGAGAGGCAGAGAGAAAGGAAAAGAGCCCGATTAGGAAAGGGGGGAAATAGGGAAGAAAGCAGCAAGCAGGTGGCCTTGTAAAACACCAGCTGACATGAAACTGTAGAAACTGTAAAATGTAAAAGAACCATACCAGTGATTCTGCATGTTTAGTGTAATATTAAAAATGTTTATACTTCACATTTCTGCTCATTTTTTCCTGAAGCAAGCAGTCATATTTTAGAACTCGGCTATCATTCATCGCAGCTTTTATCCAGCCATTGGTTACCATTCATTCCACTATGATATGAAAATGAACTTTCAGAGACTTCTTCACAGCAGTATTCCATCACTGTAATAAAGTGGTCCACATTAGCTTTCCTAAAAGGAGCAGCACTGTTGTGTTTTGATGACTTGAAATTGTGTGGAGTGAAAATGTCTCTGCAAACATTTGCTTTACACAGCTTTATCAGCTCACTGGTTTATGAATGGTGATGTCCTTGTCAGCCGCTGAGGTAGAGCATTAGAAGGTGGGTGTTTCAATTAAAAATTCTAATTTGAAAATGGAAGAGTTTTGATTATATGTTGTGAAATCTTTAGTACCCCTGCATGATTTGCAGAATGGTTTGGTGTGATATAAGTGTGAGGAAATTGTAGCAAACATTTAAAACCACTGGTATGGTTCTTCAAGTGGACGATAACAAAACAAAACAAACAAACAAACAAAAAAGCTGTGAGCGATATGGACAAGAAATTGCATTCTGCTTATTTGCGCAGACTTTTTCTAATTGACATCTTCATCTGACAGCAAAGTGAATAAGCACTGCAAGCTCTCCTTCTCTGCATGATTCCCGAGTGACACTGACTTTATACAAGGGGTAGCATGACACAGTGTGTTCATTATAGAAGAGCCCAAAACAGCCATATAACTTGCGACAGCATATTTCTAACAAATAATACTATAGTCCACGCTCATCTTTTCACAGCAAAGTGATGAGAAAGCTGTGCTTGACAAATACTCGCCTCTGTCTCAGAGTGGAGATGTGACAAGTTGCCACTGATTTGGAATATGGTCTTGATTGATTTATGTGCAGGCTGGCTCTGTTTCGCACAATGCAGCCGCCAGGAGGTGTTTGTCTGAAGTGAAGATGAGTTCTCATCAGCCGAGCCAACCAGCAAGCGGTAGGTGTGAGACGGTCTTTGAGCTGGTGTTGACGAATGAGTGGCAGGTGACCGACGGCGTGGTGTCCTGTCATATCTGAGGTGTCGGCAATGCAAAAGACAAGCCGCCCCCCCCCCCCGTATTCACCCCATGAGCACTGAGGGCTCTCAAGGACATCATTTTGGGTTTTGTTTTCTCAGTTAAATTTAATTTGCAGCTGAAGAGTGCAGAGAACCTGAAGATGTATGACGGGTAGTGCTGACGCCTGGTCTGACGTTGCAATCCTCCCCATAGGACTCGGCTGGATCGTGACCTCTTTCTCTAGGGATGCACAGAGTAGAGGGCAATTCTCCTGGGGGACAATGCGAACAGAGACTATGTGTGTGTGAGACTGAGCCGGATGACAGTTGTATAAATAAATCTCTCCACAGGGACTAAAAAAAAAAAACTCGCTTTGCTCATTTTCTGTGAGGAATTGTTCTCTGATGCATCCTCAGGCATGTATTCTCTGACATCAGACGCAGCTCTGGAAATGTCAAATAAGGCAAAGCAGATATTTCGGGGACATTAGCTTGACATTAACGCTAATGATGCTGAATGCGAATACAAGCTGACATCTAGCACTCTTCCCAAATGCCTAATCCACCTGCATTTGCTTGGAAGAGCACAAATGGTCAGAGCGTATTTTGTTTGTACACACTGATCCTTTTAAACAGGGATGCACATCTAATTGGCTATGAAGACAGGTAGAAGTTTGAGAGATGATTTGGAGGGACACAAAGTGTATGTTTAAAACTTGTCACAAATTTGACAAATTGTCTGTCTTAGGTACACACACAAAACATATGTGAAATCTGATTTAGATTTAAACCTGCCAACGCTGCCCTGGTTATGCAGTCGCTGTAGCAGACCATCGTGGTGAAGACGGAGCCAAGCCAGAAGGTAAGGCTCTTGATTTACTGGTCAGTCTTTGTTCCAAACCACACCTGTGGTTATAAGCTCTGGGTAGGGTGAGGAACTTGGACATCCACAAGGATGTCTGAGTAGAACTGCTGCTCCTCTGCATTGAAAGGAGCCAGCTGAAGTGGTTTTGGCATCTAGTCAGGATGTGTCCTGGTCACCTCCCAGTGGAGCTGTTCCGGGCACGACCACCTGGGAAGAGACCCCGGGCCGGGGCAGACCCAGGACAGGCTGGGGGGATTATGTATCCTGGCTAGCCTGGGAACACCTTGGGATCCCCCAGGAGGAGCTGGTGAATGTTGCCCTGGAAAAGACTGTCTGGGCTAAGCTCCTCAGCCTGCTGCCACCATGACCAAGTTCTGGAAAAGCAGCCCTATTTAATGAATGACTGTATGAATGAACACCTCATCGGAGTTTTCAAAATGAATTTGATGTTTGACATAAGTGATGGTTGCATAAGTGTAGCTTCACAAACACAGCCTGTTTGTTCAGCTGATTAGGATTCATGTGAATTAGATTCCACCTATACTGCATTTGTTTTGGCTGCCCTTGCTGCTGGGTAATAAGCAGCACATCAGCACATACAAATGTGTGCATCCATTTTGAATCAGTGGCAACTTAATGTTAACAATGACTGACCAATCAAAATACAGCTGGAACTGAACAGCACTGAAGTATGGCTGTCCTGGGTTGGTTCAGATTGGTTTCCATTAGTTCCACTATGACAAGAAAATGAACTTTCAGAGATTTCAAAATTTCTTCACACCAGTATTCCATCACCGTAATAAAGTCATTCACATTAGTTTTCCTAAAAGCAGCAGCACTGTTGTGTTTTCGTGAAATTGAATGGAGTTAAACAGTCTCTGCCAGAAAACAGTCCCTGGGAAAGCATTTCCTTTACACAGCCAATAATCAGTTCTGTGGTTTATGAATTGTGACAACTTTTTCAGCTGCACAAGCAGAACATTATAAGGTGGCTTTTTCAACCAAAAATTCAGATTTGAAAATGGAAGGATTTTGATTATATGCTGTGAAATCTTTACCACCTTCACATGATTAGAAAAATGGTTTGTTGAAACCTAAAATGTAGGGTAAATTTTCTATGTATTTTCTTTTTTTCAGACATATAAGGTTTAAAACAACAGCTGATAAAGATGCGTCACACCAACACCCAGTGACACTCTGATGAAGGCGGAAGTCAAACGCTGAAACATGTCAGGTAAATAAATAAACCTTATATGTCTGAAAAAAAGAAAATACATAGAAGATCTAAGTAAGAGAAGACATAATGAACTCAATCAAACAATGTAGGGTAAATTGTAGTAAACTGGCCATTCAAAATCGCTGGTATGATTGGATTGACATTACATCAATATTGTGATATAATACTAGATATCATCTGGGATTTTGGATATTGAATATTGTGATATGACATAAGTGGTGTATTAACCTGGTTTCAAAGGCTGCATTAGAGTGAAAAGGTGTGATTTTCTGAAGTCATTGTTATCATGTTCTAGCTGTTCTATTGTTTTCCTCTACATGATTGGCTATCAAATCCACTTTACTAAAGAGAGTGTGCCAAAAATGTCATTGTGTAAATACTTTGTGAAAGCACCAATAGTATTCTCTACAATATCGTCACAATATCAATAGAGGTATTGAGTCAAAAATAATGTGATGTTTGATTTTGTCCATATACTACTTGTATGGTCTTTTAATGCTGTCACCTCATGAATATATGCCTGCATGTGGACATCGCGGCTCCAAGCTCCATGAACATTTGCATTTCTGGGTTCACATCTGAATGCTATTAAATCCAAGTGTGTGTTTCGCCACCTCTTGGATGAGGTATCCAACTAAACACCTGCTTGGTGAATACTCTTTCTCCCTCTCCCTCAAAAACAACAGGACTGTGAATCTTCCTGTGTTCCTTCTGCTCTCACATATTTACATTTTACAGACTGTATCTGTACAGCTGTACCTGCAACACAAACAGGGGGAAAATATGGTATGTATAATATTTACAGCCAATTATGGGCAAGAAAAGCTCCTCTCCATCATGTCTGCCCTTCCACATCATAAACTGCCACTGGAGGTGATTGAGTGCTCTGGGGACTGAGTGATTATGCTAATCGTTAGCCGGCTCTTGGCTGGCTGGGTGTTTGATCATAACAAAGACAAAGGAAAAGAGCTGTTTCAGCCTCCATTTTACCCTCCACGCAGCACCAGCAGAAATAAGACGTCCAGCTATTTGATGGGCCAAATGGTCACTCTCGCCTCAGAGAAATGCTTGTGCATCAATTTCGGGCAAGTCGGGAT
The DNA here is from genome assembly GCF_902150065.1 of Myripristis murdjan. Classification (NCBI taxonomy): domain Eukaryota; kingdom Metazoa; phylum Chordata; class Actinopteri; order Holocentriformes; family Holocentridae; genus Myripristis; species Myripristis murdjan. The sequence goes on along the minus strand of NC_043995.1, from coordinate 3,011,290 downwards.
GTGATAGAAAAATAAGTAACTGAACCCTGCAGAGTGTTGTTGGGAATATGTCACATTCCTTCATTTCAATATTTTTGCAAACCAAATATATTGTCAACAGAGCCAAGTCATTTGGGCGGGCTGTGGATTGAACAGTTGTCAGAAGAGGACCATTTGAATACTAAACATGGCTGCATGTGACAATAAGCCTTCTGTCCCTGTCTCTCTCCCTCTCTCTCTTTACCTCTCTCTCTCTCTAATTCTAGAGGGTTAATGCTGGAGCACAGCACTGCAGTCATTGCTTTCTCCCTGCACCTTTAATCAAGGACTCTGTAGGACAGGCATGAAACCACGTCACTTAGAAAACTTAGCGTCATCAGCATAAAAAGTCATTCCAAACAACCTTGACTTTACCCGCCTTTGAGAAAAGCCTTTTAGATTTGAAGTTCCTCTGATTTTTTTCCACCCTCATTCAGAACAGATGAAATTCTTTTGGAGTGTAAAACGAGCGGGGAGAATGAGCAGAAGGAGCTATGCAGAGGTAAAAGAAGCAATTTGGGGATATACCGCTTTTGAGATGACAAATGGGAGAAGTTTAGGAGAAAAGTGTTCAAAGCACTCTCGCTTTCTTAAAGTCAGCAATATGTACAGTATTCCTCCCCGTTCCTTTCAGAACTTCAGTTTCTGCTTTAGTTGTGACTGGGAAGCACATGTTCGGATGTTTCTCCAGGTCCAGAGAAACCCTACGGTGACACGATGGCAGGTATTCAAGCTGATCACTGGAGGTGGATGACTTTCACTTGAGAGGATCTGATCCTGAAAGCACAACAAAGCCGGCAGCAACTTTTTTTTGGGGCGTCTGTGGATATTGGGAAAATTCTTTGGCAGATTCAAGGTTAGATTTCACAGTGAAATCTCCTCAGAGAACAGAAGTGGCTCTGGAGTTTGTCCAAAGTAGCTCTCTGCCATCTGGTCACAGCCGTCTGACAGTGATTATGAACACACACCAAATGGATGGCTCTCCTTTATGGGCCTGTGTTTCAGAACAGCTCTGCGTTTTATTCAAAGAACAAAACAACCTTGTTTGCAAGATTTCTCATTTGAAATGTGGATCGTGGATGTTTTTTTTTTTCTTTGCCTGTACTCAAGCACTTCAGGTCAGAGTAAAGCTTGAAATGATGTTCAATTTTGTCACATGCAGCACTGTTTGTTATATAACACTGAAAGGAAATTCAGGATATGCACTGAGTATTTCAGCACCACATTTTCAGAGCATAAATGTTCCACCTGTATTCAACAAATCAAACCTTGCATTTTCTTGAAACATAAATAAATACATAAATAAATGAATAAAATAAAATACTAAAAAAAAATCAACCAGACTTGCATCCTTTGACCTTCACAGTTCTTAAAGCCACAAATTCTATATAATCATTTCAAATCCAGATGCAGGTTTCCCCTCGGTAGCTCAACACCGTAGGCTAATTCTTTTGAATGAACATGCACCCAAGGTCATTCACTGCCTCCTTTAATCTAACCAGAAATGGAATCCACATGTGATGTGCACAAAACAGAGCCTGCGGCATGGTAAACATTTATGTTTTCTAGATAGTGACTAACATTAATCCTGGACTTACTTTCAACTTTTTTTTTTTTTTTTTTTTTTTTTTTTTTCAAATTAACACTGGTTTAATGTTAAATTCCACCTTTGTTATTTTCTTTTTCCATACCACCATTAGTCTTACCTTGCTCATGAGTTTGACCCAGTCAGAAGCTACTACTGTCTGTTCTAAGAGACTGCAGGTGGACCTTACCTCCAGGAAGTCAGAGACTCCAGTCAACATCCATGGAAAATGCATTATAGTGCTTTTAATGGACTACAGATGACAGCTGAGGAGGTATTTTGTTCCAGCAGCAGGACACTTTGAGCTCTTTAGTCATGTTTTACATTGCCTTTTATAGTTTGTGCTTATAGCTGTTTTATTAATTGTACTACTCTGTGTGTTATGTTTGTGTTATATGTGCTGATGTGCTGCACATGGTAAGAAATGAATTTGGGGATAAATAAAGTCATCTACCAATCTATGTAAAACAAATAGTTATGAGATTAATCTCAGAATTCTCAGATTAATAGATTAATTCTGAGACTCTGACTTTTCTCTCAGAATTTTGAGATTCTGACCTTTATTTTTCCTCAGAATTCTAACATTAAATTGCATGGTAACTGTGGCTTTGTAACCTAATTTTGCTTGTAGCCTCTTTATGTTTCATTTTTGTGACTTTACGATAAAATAAAGAAAAAGTGCATACGAGTTTTTAAATAAAATTATGGTCATACCTTTGCAGAACTGGTAACACTCAAATCATCACAATGCCTTGTGCTACACCCCTCAGTCAACTCCCTGCGTCACCACCACCCTCCTCCCCACTGAAAGCTGACCGGTACAAGACCCCAAAACAGTCATACATGAATGACATGCTTTTTACCCTGCTGGTTAGAAACTGTCTGTGTGACCTACATTCTAATGGTCAAGATATTTTATGGGTAAAATTATTTTTTTAAGGTCAACTGTGTCTTTGAATCAGAATATAGCTGCAGGTTTTCCATAAGTAGCTTTAACACTATAGTTTAATTCTTTTGAATGAACATGCAGCTAAGGTTAGTGACATGAAATCATATTTGGGAAGTAGCATATATAAAAAAAAAAAAAAAAAACAAACATGTTTTTAAATGTTGCATCAGAAATCAGATCGATCATAATTTTATTTTGAGAATTCTGACTTTAATGCACTGCAAAAATGGAAAATCTTACCAAGATTGTTTGTCTTATTTCAAGTCAAAAATGTCTTATTTCTAGTCAAAATATCTCATTACACTTAAAATAAGACATGATCACCTCAGAAGTAAATTGTTTTTAGACAATTTTCACTTGTTTCAAGTGAAAATTCACTTGAAACAAGTGAAAATTTGCTTGTTTCATTGGCAAAATTTGCCAGTGGAAAAAGTGAAAATTCACTTGAAATAAGTGAAAATTAGCTAGAAACAAGAAACAAATTTTGCCAATGAAACAAGCAAATTTTCACTTGTTTCAAGCAAATTTTCACTTGAAACAAGAGACAATTGTCTAAAAACAAGTTACTTCTGAGGTGATCATGTCTTATTTTAAGTGTAATGAGATATTTTGACTAGTAATAAGACATTTTTGACTTGAAATAAGACAAATAATCTTGGTAAGATTTTGAGTTTTTGCAGTGTGTGAGAATTTCTGACTCAGAATTCTGAGATCAATGTCAGAACACCATTTTTTTTTTCTTCATGTGACCCTAATCCTCCTCTGTACACAGACGCACTGCCGCCTTGACTAATGTAATCATGTTGAACAGCACGTGATGCACTTTTATAGGCAGTGGGAGCTTCTGACTGTGGCAAACATCACTGAGTTCAGCCTCTTCAGATGCATTTATGTCAGTGGGGAAAAAATAAAATACATTGTGTGACAAAGCGGCTGAGAACTCTCCTCACTCACCACTTGTCCCTTACATGTTAATTTAACTCTTTACACCATATTATTTTCTACTGTGTTCATTTGGCTACAATTTACCATTGCTCGTGTAACATTGCATCACTCACTTTCTTTGTGCTAGCATTATGTTGGAGTGTACATCAAAGCATTGGAGTCAGTTAAAGCAAACACGCAGCCGTAAATTAGTTTCAGTTACCTTGATCATGTTGCAGGTTTGAACATTCTCTAATTGTTTGGTCCTTTGTTCGGGGCCACCATTCAGGACCAGTGTTTGGAGGGGGCTGCCAGCATTTCCTGCTTTTTATGGTGATGATGATGTCATGGCTGACATCACTGGGCCAATTAAACCAAGTGAATGTTTTTTCTTTAGGTTGCAATGCCTCATTTGTTTGTTTGAGCAATACAGAGTGATATTAAGATTATTTAACTTTACACAAAGCAAGTTAGTTATTGTTGAATGAGCTTGTATGTAAGTTTAAAAGTGTTATTTTGCTTCCCTTGTGGTAAAGTTACTGTGTAGTCACCTTTCTGTGATGGTACTGGCTGAAGGGGTGGTGAGGTATGAATTGATCACCCTGTAAAGTCAGGCTGTTTGTGCTCCTTGAGGAGAGAGGTGAGGCTGTGCTGCTGCAAACACAGGCCTTTTGATTTATTTGCCATGTTATTTCCCTCGTACTTTTGTCATTTTGCCTGAGTTTACATGTAAAATGGAGAGCACTTTAAATAAATATTCACCTCTGGGAATTCATGATGTCTGCTGAGTCTGCCTACCTACCACATCCCTTGTCATTCGAGCCAGACTCCTCTACACTTTGCTAATATCCAAGTGCTGCAGCTGCTTCTGCTGGCGAACATGTAGTTACACTGCTCTCTATGGACTGAAACTTTCAACTTTCAAGCCACATGTTGCAGTTCAAGCCACAACTCAATCAGCGTTTCGAGACAGGTATTTCGCCTTTGGCGGCGCTAAATGATTTGCAATCAGAAAACTGTTACTGCCCCCAAGTAGAGATGGGTGATCTGTTATCACACCCGACTGCATCACCACCATTTTGCTCTTGCTCCCCACCCTGCTTTTTTCCACAACTTTCAATATTGTGTACAAGGCTTTACAAATAGTGTTTTTTCTCACCCTTTGAAGTCACACACTCACTATTATAATTACAGCTGGGCTTCTGTGCAGTCGGTACATGCTATTTCATTTCTGAACTACTAACACAATAAGCATGTAGAGAGGAAAATCAAAGTTAGAGATTCTGTGTGTGTGTGTGTGTGTGTGTGTGTGTGTGTGTATGCTGTATATGTGCATATCAAGGTCCGCACGCTGGCCTCTGATCCAATCTCTGACATCACACATCAATATTACTATATAATACAATTAAAAAAAACATAATATGAAGTTATAGAGAGCCACAAGCACACGACTGTGCAACAGTAATGTCATCATGGCAACACAAATTTGCATCATAATAGTAACAATAGGCTTAGGCGTCCAATCCACAGTTCAGCAATGGCCGAGTGCACCATTAAATTGAAGCCAAAAGGACAAGTGCTGCAACTGACTGCACATGATTAATCACCTCTTGACTTTAATTTCGACTTGAAAGAGCGGAAAAAGCTTTGGAGATGTAAGACTATGCCAAAAGTAAATATGTACTCTGCAGTACATACACTGGCCAAGGCAATTATTGCTTTCAATGTGACCTGTAAAATCTTTTAACTGAGTCAACAAACCACCGGAAGCCAATACAGTGTGGCGAAGATTATTATTTTTTTTTCTTTTAAAAAAGGGGAGTAAAAATGATAATTTATCCCCTTGCTGTCCTGCTTTTGTTCAGACATTTATTATCCTGCATGTATAGCTATAACTGTGTGTGTGTGTGTGTATGTATGTGTGTGGTGGTGGTGGTGGTGGGGGAGGGGATTTCCAGAACAGCATTCCCTTTATCAAGTTTTTGTTTGAAAACTGTTATTTGAGAAAAATACCAATTAAAAAGCCTACAGTTTAAGTAAGAAAAAGTCTATGGACAGTTAAAAAAGAAAATACATAAATGGCAGCAAAAATAAAACAATGGCCCTTTTTCATAGCAGCCACTTTAACATGAAAATGCAAGGTAAACACAGCATGTACCAGTAACATTAATTAATGTATCATGGCTGGTCCTACATGGGATGCAGTAAATTATTATATCGTGAACATCGAATAGTACAAACTGTCACAGAATTTTTTTAAAGCTGCCTGCATAAGATGCACTTGGTCGTTTTGCTTCTCTTGCTCATTCCTAAGTCTCTCTCCCTGTCACAGACACACATACACACAGCACACACACTTGCCCAGTCAGCGGAGGACAGAGATGCCAGTTTTACCCCTGGCATCAGCTCAGCACCTCGTTGTGAAGTCCACGTCATTGTAGCCAACTTGTAGTAAAAGCATGAGTGCCTGCTGTACAAAGTTAGAATGAGAATATTCACTTCTACTGAACAGCGATTACAGACTCAGACTAATTTCTTGTTTGATTTGTGGGGTTCAGTAGATTTTTGAGTTGTCTTTTTTTTTTAAACTAGATTGAACTAAACTGATTTGGGGTCAAAAAAAAAAATCTGCATTTCGTCAAGATTTGTGTCGCATATATGCGTATTTGTGTGACATGAAATTTTTCAACTTAAACAAAACATTTGTTGCCGTGCTCTCATGAGTCCACGATGTGAAAATTCACTACTCGTTTGATCTGACCACGCCTTACAAACGCGCAAACACTTGAGCGTGGATCGGGTTGCATATTTTTGTCCAAACCTGAACTGAGACGGGAGCATGGCAACCGAGCCCAAGCCGAACCCAACACGCATTATTTTTGTGTCTGAACTCGACTCGAGCTCCAGATTTTGCTTGTCTTCCCTTGCTAGGTTACATGCTCCACCTGAAATAGCCTACGTGCTGCCTTCAGTCTCATCACGTAAACTCCATCACTACACAGGAAGCTGCGCACAACAGACAGTAGGTCCATCATTTTTCACTGAAATAATGCTGACGTGTTCAAACCCGACCTGAACCTGAACATTAGTTCTAAATTTTTGTCCGATACCCGTCCTGAGACACACTCACACCACTATTGCTTTTTTTTTTTTTTTTTTGTGAACAAATTTTTATTTTATTTTTCCTTTTCCAAGAAAAAGCATAAACAGAGGCAAAAGAAAAAAAAAGAAAAAACAAGCAAACAAAAACAAATAAACAAACAAATATGTGCCCATATTATTACAATACGATAAAAAAATAATAACAGATTGAGATAATGCGATTGTACGAGAATAAGCAATTATAAATTCAAGGTAGAAAAAAAAAAAAAAAAACATAACCCCAGACGATACCCACTATTGCTTTTCTTGCTTGATTTAATACAACTAATGCAAACTGAATTGAGTTGTGGTTAAGCTTGCTGTGATGTCTATTTCATTGTTGCTTGCTATGTTCTTGTGTATGTATGTATGTATCTTGTATATGGCTTGGAGCTATTTCCTATTTATTTTATACTTACTATTTGTCAGAGGTGACCGACTGGCAATAGAAAGCACTAATGAATATAAACAAGAATGTTTTAATGCAGACATACTGTTACAGTGACTACTAGAATCATTATACTGATGAGACTGTATACTTTGACGGGCTAAATCAAGTATTTATGACGTGCTTTAGAGGAGAATTCTTAATATCAAGATTTATATCGAGATATAACCTAAAAATATTGTCAGATTATTTATAGATCATATCGCCCAGTCCTAATTTAAATGCAACAGTCTTTCTAGTGAGTCAGCGTTGAACAACAGCAGGACCCTGGCTCTGGTAGACCAAAACGGAACAGATCCTTCATTAATGTCATTAGTAACGCCTGTATTTACCTGCTGTTTCATTTCAAAGAAGGATATTTAGAAATTGCTTGTAGTGTGACAAATAAAAAATAACATCTTCATACACCAGGGTAGCTGTTTTGAGTGTGTCTGAACGTCATGGAGGGGAATTTCATTCAGGTTTCAAAGGGCTGCAGAAGCATATTGGACCCTGAAACATGTGGGTCTCCTGGCTGTCTTCTGTGGCGACATGCAAATGTCACGGCCTCTTCCTCTTCCACGTACACGACAGATTTCACAGCACATGTGTCCATTTCACCCTGAATGTGTATTTGTGTGTGTGTGTGTGTGTGTGTGTGTGTGTGTGCATCTGCGACCAGTCAGCATATTGCTAGGACATCCGTCAGCATCTCAAGCAGCAAAACAATATGTCTCTCTCCCCTTTCCTCAGCATATGTGACAGGAATTTACTCAGTTTGCCAGAAGTCATCATCAGCAAAAGCAAAAGGACAAGGCTGTATGGTGGAAGACATATTGTGTGACATTGTCTGATGTTTTGCGAGGTGTAGTGTGTGTGTCTGGGTGTGTGTGTAAGGGGGTGGTGCAAGTAGAGGTTGATGGGTAGAAATTGCCAAATAACGGGACCCGGCTTATTATTGGAGCCGATATTCCAAATTTTTCAATGATTGGCATCCTAATGTTGATTGACATGCTGGCCGCCCCTCTATGTGAGGGGGCACAACAACAGCAAGCGGGCGGGGCTCAATAGTGTTGCCTTTGCTACCTTACCTTAAGGACAGGACAATTTCAGTTTTACTGGATTTAAATTTAAACACAAGAAATCTGTTCCAGCATCACCGATCTGACCCTTAAACATATAATTTTATTATATGTTTTATAGATTTATATAGATATAGTTTTCCTCTATTTTTTTTTTTTTTTTTTTTTTTTTAGATTTTCAAGTGACTTTTTTGTGCGTTTTGTACTTTTTTAATTCTAATTTTCTTGTGATTTTTCAAAAATTCAATTGTGTTGCTGTTTCTAATTCTGTAAATTTTGATACTGCAATCTTCAAACTTTACTACAATGAATGTCAGCCCTAAAAACTGGTTATTGGGGTGTTGGTGATTACTAATAAACAGTAATGGCCCTTAAAATCAATATTGGTCGATCCCTGGTAAAGAGATGAGTGTCCCTTGAGTGTTGTTCTTGTCACCGCTCCCTCCAGGTTAAATGGATGAGTCAGTTCAAACAGCTCTTTGTGCTGCTTTAGTCTTTATTGGCCCTGTGTGATGAATCGGCTGGCAGAAACATCCGTTCATCATAATTGTTCTCAAAAACACAGGAGATCCATAACGACGCTGACCGCATCTGCAGATCCAGGCCGATGAATTGAAGTGAGCTGTCACACTGAGACAAGCACTGGGCTGATTAAATTCACACACACACACACACACACACACAAAAAAAAAACAACAAAAAACTGTGTAACTGTATGCGTAGATGAATCATCCTAAAACACTGTATTTGAACGACTGGAGAGAACATGGTGTGTGATCTATCATCTCCACACTTCAAAGTCTCCCCGATCTGTGTTTTATTTATTTTATTTATTCATGTTTTTCTATTGTTTCATGTCTGGCTTTGTTTCCTCACTCCAACAGAAGCTTTTGTGAGCACCTTGAAACACAGGGTTAACACATTTTTGTGGGAATTCTGTGGCAATTTTGTGATCATTCTTTTACAGTTTAATTTAAAATATATATTCATAATAATTTTAGATAGCTTTCTTGAAACAAATTTTCTGCTAGTGTTTGACAAATTGTCTGTTGATTTTTTTTTTTTTTTTTTTTTTTTTGGTCACTTTCTGATCATTTTCATGTGACCTCTTCGTACTTTCTTGCTATTTTTTTGGTCAGTTCTTGCTGATTTGCTCATCACCTGTTTTCCCATGTCTTTGAATAAAGCTAAGTGAATTTGCCCAGGTATCAAAGAGTGCATTTAAATGCCTATAACGAGCATTCAAACCCAAGAAATCTTACACTGATCCACCATCACTGATCTGACATTTAAATGTATAATTTTAATAATAAATAATAAAAATATTTACTTATATTATTTATAATATTTTTTTTGTTCTCATCTCCAGGTAGCTTTCTTTTCTCCTGTAAATTTCTGTGATTTTTTTTTTTTTTTTTTTTTTTGACTAATGTTCCATTAATATTGATAATAATAAAGCTGCTCTTAGATTAGGCTCCGTTTCTTTCCACACACAATACACAGACCCACAGCAAAAATACATTTCACGGTGCAAAGCGTGCCACATATTCCAAAGTAAATATCCAGGGGGCTACATGCATGCGTTATATTTCTTCATCAAGCCTGAGGATTTGCTTCCACTAATAGCTGTATTCACTTTGATGGGTAGAGATATGCAGCGGCAGAAAGTTTCAATCTACATCCAGATGTTGTTTTCCTCATACTAACACGAACATCTATGTATCATTTTAGAGATACCTTCTTGAATGCATAACTGCCATTTTCCAGATGTTGCAAGTGAAGAAAAGGTAAATATAAGCAAGCTGATTCTCAAGGGAGTTGTAAGAGGAAGCAGGTAGGTGTGTGTGTGTGTGGGTGTGTGTGTGTGTGTGTGTGTGGGTGTGGGTGGGGGGTGGGGGTGGGGGGGGTTATAAAACCCAGCATAGCCCCTGTGAGAGAAATGGTCTAACACTATAGTTATACAGTACATCGACAGAGAGCAATGGGGGAAAAAGGAGGCTGGGAATACTTCACTCTAATATTTATGAATCGTTCTTTTGTTGTGGTAGAGCTGACAGACAGACAGGAATGCAACATCCATCCCTGGAGCTGCAAGGTATTTGAATGCTGAAAAATGCATGAGCGTTTTTATTGATAGAAACACAGATCAGCCTTTGATGGATGGCTTCTGATACCCCAACACAAACAGGGGGGTGTTATTTCTGGGAGAAAGTGAGGCTTCTGCTTATGTGGTTACTGTCATTTTGGCTTTGGTTTTATTTATAATACTCCGTGACGGTGTGTGTATGCACGTATGTGTGGGTGAGTCTGTCTGTCTGTGTGCAGGTCACCTACAGGGACTTTTAACTGGTAGAAAGCATAACAATATAGATGGAAGGAGAAATTCCCAGAAACAGGAATGACAGAATTGAATGAACAAAACCTATCCCTGGAGTCACAGGGACATACGAAAAAACCCAGATGGCCTGACTCATCTTTGCATTCAAATCTAGTTAGAAATGCCCTCTCTCAACTCAGCACGCCCCGGTCTTGTTTTTCCAGCATGTGTGTCTTAAAGTGTAGCTCTCTATATAACATCACTCCACTGGGATTTCCACAGAATCCAAAACAAGGAATAAAAACAAAGAAGAACATTGCCACAACCAGAAGAAACAATAGCCAAACAATCTGTGCAAAACCCTATGAATATTGATGCGTCTGTCACTACGTGGAATGGGTTTGACAAGCGTGTGCGTCAACAGCAAAAAGGGAAACGACGACTCTTTATGCGACATGATCGTTCTCATGTGTCCGCCTTGTAAACAGTATGAAGACATGAATATGAACACTGAGTGTCTGATGATTACTGTGTGAAACCTGGTGAAACAGAGCCCCAAGCTCACAGACAGGTAAAACTCTTGCAAAAAAAATATACACTCAGAAGCCTCATTATCAGCTCCACCTGCACAATCTAATACATCCAATCCAACTGTTGTGCCATAAGGTGTATTGTTATGATGCCAATAATGCTCAGCTTTTCTTGTTGTCACAGTAATAGAGGTGTTCATTCACTTCTATGTTTGGCATTGAGCTCATAGTTAGTGCTGCTGTTGGACTGGACTGCATTTTATTAAGATCTGTTTCCACTATTCTCTCCCCCTCATGTATATAGATAGGGGGGGCAAAAAATGAGAAACACCTCTTAATATAATGTAGTCCAGCACAAGACCTCTACAAACTACAACCTCAATAATTAATATAGAATTAAATGTACACATTCTCCACAATGTCAACACAAACTTTATGGCAGAGCTGTGGCTTTGAACTGCAGTAGATTGTACAGGGGGACCTAATAAAGTGGCCACTGAGTGTGGATATATAGCAAACTCTGTATTAAATACTGCTGCTGTCAGGTAAAAACCTGAAAATGTCAACTTTTGAGTAACTGCCTTCTTTTTAGTGCACATTCTATTTTTGAGGTTGATCCAATGGGGCTTTAAAAGGGTTCCACATAAGTCCAAGGTGTGTATAATTTCCTCAACCCATAGAGGACCACGCTATCCTTCAACTGAAGTTGAAGTAATCATCTGCTACATTTTTATATAACCAAATGTCTGTTTTTCCACTCTCTCGCCAACTGATCTAACACATTAGTGACTCAACCCATATCTAGTTTATTAAAGCTTTTGCATTTGCTGTTCTAAACACCCACTGTGTCTGCTAGGTTTAAACATTTTCTGGCACACAGGAAAAAGAGCTAGATAGTTAGCAGGAGCAGAAAAAAAAATCCTATCAAGGGATAGTCCACCCTTTTTTTTTTTTTTTTTTTTTGAAATGATATTTCACTTCACTCTTGGATTTTTTTTCCATCAAAGTGAAACTGCAATGAAGTACATTTTTAATCAGAGCATCTAGTCTAGTTTAATTTCACTCTTTTACTGGACATGAACACAGATCATTCAAATGATAGTTCACCCATTTTGAAAAATGTGATATTATTAAACTTCCCCACTAGCTGTTATGTAGGACAGTAGTGGTGCTATCTTCCTCTCATTGTTACTGAGTGATGGAGGTGGACTTATCCCTGGCTAAAATTCTTAAAAATAACTACCTTAATCCACTCAAAGAAGGTTTAACATCACTTTACAAGTGTGTTGATTTCTAAAACTAAAACACGCACATGACTACCAAGTACATCAACAGTTTTCAGAAACAATAAGTCATGGTTCAACAAAAATATTAACTCACTGTGTGTAAAGAAAAATAATGCATTCAAGTCTGGAAGCAAAGAGTTGTACAAAACATCCAGGGATGAGTTAGAGACAGCAGTGTAGAAAGGGAAATCAGACTATAGAGCTACGCAGGAGAGCAAGCTTCCTGCCAGCAGAGCAGTGTGGCAGAGTCTGGATCAGATCACGAACCCTAAGGTAATACACACAATGAAAGATGAAGATCCAACCTCCCTGATACATTGAATGCATTTTCTTGCAGGTTTGACTCAAGATCTGCTCACCCACAGACTGTCCACAAAGCTGTAACTCCTGTTGACCCACTGTTTATTGTTGAGGAGCACGAGGTGAAATCCCTGTTATATAAAGAAAATTGCAGGAGAGTCACAGGTCCAGACCAGGTGTCATCAGCCGCTAGGCAGTTTTGTGCTTACCAACTACCCCTGTTTTTACCAATATTTTTAATTTGTCTCTCACTGCCTGTAAAATACCATCTTACTTTGAATCAGCTGTCAATCAGCTATACCAGTTCCTAAGAAACACAACATCAGCTGTTTTAACGTGTTATAATGAAAGTATTGAAGAGGTTGGTCAGCAGGCGTCTCTCTATTATAGATGTAGACCTGTACTGTTTGCTTATAGGGCAAACAGATCAGTAGCTGATGCTGTTTCCTTATGCCTTCACTACATACAAAAACATCCGGAAGAGTCTGCTACCTATGCCAAGGTCTTGTTTGTTAGCTGCAGGTCAGCCTTCAACACAATCCATCCTGAGAGGCTGTTTGACAAACTACACTACTCTATGCTTGGGGTCAGCCAAGGCCCATGCTACTGGATACTGGACTTTTTAAGCTACATAGCTCAAGTTGTAAAGTTCAAGAACATGGTTTTCAGCCCTAGAACTCTGAACAGTGGTGCCCCCAGTGATGATATTTATCTCCGCTCCTATGCTCAGTCTACACTAATGACTGTACATCAAACTCAAACTGTCCAAGTGATAGAAATATGCTGATGACACCACAATTGCTGACCTGATCTCAAGCAGCAAATAATCTGCATATACTCACATACAGTTACAGTAAATGTAAGTAAAACCTAGGGCTTGGTGACATGGACAAAATCAAATGTAATGATATTTTTGACTGAATACCTTGATATCGATATTGTGATGTACTGTAGGGATGGATGACTGTTGGTGCTTTCACAAAGTCATTAGTGATGTGAATATGATGGCCAATAAGGCGGAGGCAAATAACAGATCACCTACACCAATCTAATGAGCTCAGAACATTGCAGCCCTTAACTGCTATGAAGCCTTTAAAACAAGGAAATGACAACACATAATTATGATATGATGATATCCAAAATCCCACAGACAATATCTGGTCTCATATCACAGTATCAATATAGTATTGATATATTGCCCAGCCCTAGTAAGACCAGAGAGATGCTTGTGGACTTTTGCCAAAACAAGCCAGAGCTTCAACCACTGGAGATACAATGCAGCAATGTTTAACAATGTTCCCCCATGACACACAGCCAGTGTTTGCCCAGTTGTGTGTGGGAGACGTTGGCTGGAGGTGCAGCTCTTTCCCTCCCCAAGGACCAGCACACTCCCTCAGTCTCTCCAAAGCCCCCCTCTGCTGATGCAGAAGGTCTCTCTTGCTTTCAACTAGGGGTGTGACAAATTAAAGGAAAGTTTAAGAAGTTTGTAAAATATTCTTTTTTTATTTCACTGACAGTTATATTATATATTACCAAATGAAATCATCTTCAGCTCTTAAGTTTAATTCATTATTTCTATAGATTTAATAATTTTATTTGATTCCAATGCTGCCCTGGCATTTGGCCTCTGTGCCCTCAAAAAACTGACAACAGCAAAGTCCAAATGGCCTTGCCACTAAAATGATGAATGTCCAGGCCTGCCCAGGAGGCTGTGTGGCTCTTTTACAGGGCGGTGGTGGAGAGTCTAGTGTTCTCTGTAACTGTCTGGTACCTGAACACCACAGCAGAAGACAGAGCACAGAAAGAGAGGACTGTGTCCACAGTGGCCAAGTTGACCTGTTGCAGCCGTCCATTTCCTCTATTTTTCACCGCAAGGCCTTCAGAATGTCCACCCACCCAGCCAGCTGATTTTTTAGAGAGGATGATCAGCCACTGCCACCAAAACTAGCAAAAAACAGAACCTATTCTTTAGCAATATGCATGATGAACTCTTGGGGCCAATCACAAACCCCAACCTTGGCCCCATCACTTCTAATCAGTTGGGACATCTTAGTTTAATATCTAAATTTAATTTGATGTTCTTATGGTTTATATGTGTACAGCAGGCCTGTTTTTTTTTTTTTTTTTTTTTTTTTTTTAACATGGCTGAATGGACTGAGCTTTGAGTAAGTTGTATATAGTTGTATTGTATTGTTTCTGTGGTCTACACACAGAAAACTAACTGGAACCAAAAAGTCTAAAAGAAGCAGCAAAAAAAGGTTCCTTTAGGAATCATAAATGGTTCTTTAAAGAACTTTAGCAAAAATAGTTTCTTTAAAGAACCATTTTAAGATGGTTCTTTGTAGACCCAACTGCTTGAGTAAAGAACCTTTAAATAGTTCTTTAGTAATTTTCAGAATAAAAGGTTCTTTGAGCATTTTAAATCAAAAGATTGTGGGCAGGTTGAAAACCAACATGACGTTCCTCGACGATCCTTTTTGCTTGGCCATTTTTCACTGTTTTGTGATGTTTTAGAGACCAAGACATTAATCAATCAATTGAGAAAGTAATCTGCAGATTAATCCATAATGAAAATAATTGTTAGTTGCAGTTCAAATTTCATGCTGCCGCTATTAAATAACTCCAATAAAAATGCAGAGCCTTTAGTTCTTTAAAGAACCACATAAAGTGTGTGAGGAACCGAATCCTAAAAAAAGAGGTTCTTCAACTGGTGATGGTTCTTGCATCCAGCCAATATCCAGTAACGATGAGAGAAGATACAGCCACTTTTTTTTCTACATAACAGCTAGGAGGGGGAACTTAAATAATATAGCGTTTTTCAAAATCGCTGAACTA
Source organism: Myripristis murdjan (assembly GCF_902150065.1). NCBI lineage: Eukaryota > Metazoa > Chordata > Actinopteri > Holocentriformes > Holocentridae > Myripristis > Myripristis murdjan. Next base: position 2,995,896 of record NC_043995.1, on the reverse strand, counting down.
TCCCTTTAAAGAATCTCAGGGGTTACCACTTTAAACCAGGAACATCTATGATCACAGTTATAAGGTATTCACATGTCAACAGCAGTACGGGGAGCACACAAGGCCCCTTGAGGTCTATGTGAATGTGTGTATGGATGCATGTGTGTGCTTCAATCCCAGATTGGTCCCGACTGCACTCTCAGCCTCCATCTTTACCCCCATCATGGTATTCAGGGAGTGGCCGGCCTGTCAGACTAGCCATGGTCGGCTGACTGCTGCTTAGCAACGAGAGGAAAAGTCCAATGTTCTCCGCTTTCTGTGATAGGTCTTTTTCTCTCTGTTTGTGTGTGGGTTATTATTTAAAAGATTGGTTTCAGCCATGTTTAAACTCTGCATGTGGCTCTGGTAGAAATGAATATATTAGAAAGGTGGCGCAAGTGGTAAAGATCACATGAAAAAGATGCATCAGTTCCTCTGCACACAGGATTTTTCCTGGCAAATCTGGCGACGGCTGTTGGGCTACAGCAATCAGATGGAGAAATAAAAAAAGAAAAGAAAATTCAACATGTTACTTTAATGATTGCTCGTGGAAAAATGGATAATTCCAATAATTAGTAAATGGTAATTAGATTCAGCAGAGAAGAATAAAATACATATATTACAGCAAATAAGGGTGTTCAGTGGAACACAAATGACAATTCCAACATAGAAAGAAGATCAAGGCAGAAAATATATGAATGAATATGATTCATATGATTTTGAGAAAATATGAAAACTTGTATGCTATGAAAATTCACCATTATGCAGTATGAAATATGTGGGAAGAAAATCAAGATTCTATTATGCAATATCATTATCTGTTTGTCTCTTGCATATTTTTGATGCAAGAATTGCCTTTTGCAACTTTTTTTTTTTTAATAATGAACACCACAAAGTGCATAACATACAACAATGTGCTTTACATAGCAATCTTGACTTATATATCCTCAGGCAAATTGTTCCAAGAACACATTAAACCTTCAACTTCTGCATCTAATTTAATCATTTAATTTAATTTAATAATTTTAAATTATTCATTTTCTGAGCCAGCAATCTGAGTCCAGATCATTATTTATTGGGTTTTATTGACATATGAAATCAGAGCAGGAAAAATTTGACTATTCATATGTTAATCAGCAGTACTGTTATAATTGATATAACTGCTGTGGTGGTGCTAGCCTCGCTGACAGATGAACTGTTAGGCAGTGTCTGCACAGAAAAAAGTGTGAGAGATGTAGTCTCTTTGTCTCATGTGGAAGAGCAAGTGTAGAATTTGTATCCATCTATTTCTGTCACTAATTGAAACGTGGCATCATGTGAATTCAGTCAATCAACAGAGTGTACAGTTAATCACATTCCTGCTGTGACCTCTTACATGATTAATCATGTCTGGGCAGAAACATTCACCTTCAACTTAGACAATCCAAGTCCAACTGGCAGCTCATGACGGCAGCTTTGCTGTAGTTTTCATTTTTAGCCAAGGTTTTCTAAATCATGACTCATGAACAAAACCTTAAAGGACCATACCAGTGATTGGTACTTTTAGTGTTTAGCATATGTACAAAATGCATACCCCTCACATTCCTGCTGATCTTTTCCCAAAGCAAGCAGGTATATTTTTTATGTCTGATATTTTTGAACTTTCAGAGACTTCAAACTTTGTTCACAGCAGTATTCCATCACTGTAATAAACTCGTCCACATTAGTTTTTCTAAAAGCAGCAGCACTGTTGTGGTCAGTGTTGTGCATGACTGTACTAAATGAGCAACATTCATTGAATGTGCTCATGTCTCTGGTGAACAGTGAACTGAATGTATCCATTTGCAACTAATGAACATGTGAATGTGAGTACTGATTTATGACACCCAAGGTCTATAAAACAGCAGTTACCGAGTGTAAGCCTGGCCTTGTTGGCCAATGATAGTGGATGTACCACCTCCCTGGATTTTGATGACATCATCAAGTCTCTGAAAATATACGTTTTCCATTTAAATACCTAAATATGAATAAGTAAAGACATAAATGACTCACAAATTGTTGCTATGGAGTTCTGGGTGGTTGCTAAAGTGTTGCTCAGCAGTTGCTATGGTGTTCTGGATAGTTGCTAGGCTGCTGCTACGTGGTTTCTGTGGTTATGAATGCCGAAATATGACTAGATAAGCTCAAATATATATGTATCAAACTAAATTAATGAACATAATAATCATGTGGCAGTTAAAAGTCATTTGGTTTACCAAATATCAAATATGTATGTAGGGGGGCACAAAAATACAGTCTGCCCAGTGAAATCTATCAGTTTAAGCTCAATCATATGTGAATATATTTGTGGGTTTTATGAACAAACTGATACAGATTCCACTGGAAATCGTGCCCTCTGAGTCTGGAAAAACAAGTCAGAATGTCGTCACATTGGTATCAAATCTGAAGCCACATCGAGCTGAAGCACCCAACCAATGTTGGGAAATATTTATGAGTGGATGATAATCACAAGAAATCAATAGCAGTGTAAGACCATGCGCCAGCAGCCACAAAATGCCTCCACCCCAGGCCAACTCACAGCATTTTGTAAGGAACAAGTAGACAGACATGAGCCAGGCTGAGCAGCTATCGATCATCATTGTTTTCCTTTCTGAAATCTAAAATGTGTTTGTCATCATTGTCATGTGACCAAGAAGTAAAACATGTCCACATACTTTCACATGATCATTTCACAGTGAGGGAAAGTAACCTGGATCATCATACATAATCAGTGCATCACCATACATAATCTGAATTTCCGTTTGTTCTCATGTCACAAGATTTTAGCAGACTGTGTTGGAACGGCACTAGAGTGTGGATAACCGATCCGAACCTGACAGGTACTATTGGGACCTGTTGGGACCCGACGGGTTGGGCCGGATTTGGACAAAAAATTTGAAATTATGTTCAGGTTCATGTCGGGTTCGGTCATGTTGGTGTTATTTTAGTGAAAAATGAATGACCTGCTGTCTGTTCCATGCAACTTCCAATATAGTGCTGGAGTGATCACACTGAAGGCAACACGTAGCCTATTTCAGGTAGTAAACGTAACTTAGTGATGGTTCAGATACAGAAAAAGAATGCCTGTCAGGTTTGAGTCAGGTTTGGTTACCATGCTCCCGTCTTGGGTCGGGTTCGGAAAAAAATAACGTGGCCTGATCTGCACTCCAAACTGCACATACATAAAAACACACATGGACTGTTTTGCAAACTCAGTATCACAGAAACAGTTGAGCTGTCGGCTTAATTAGTGGTTGGTGAGGATCACACATTCTCTCTGCATCTCCTCCTCTCTTCATTGCCTGCCTTTCCCAATTACAATTAATAAAGTTAATAACAATGCAACAGCAGTTAATATCATTAAATTAATTAGGATATCACATATGAAAAGTACCAAAATGGTATGTTGCAATGTAAAATGTAGGTAAACTGTAGTAAATGAGCCAAACATTCAAAATCACTGGTATGGTCCTTTAATAATCCTTGAGAAGTTCATCCTTTACTTCGCAAATGAGAAGATCCTATATCCAACTGCAGCTAATTAAAGATTAAGCAGCAGTGCTCTGACACTTTTTTGCAGCCGTGTGTGTTGGAAGGAGGTGGGAGTGCAGAGCAAACCCAGAAGTTTTGATGTGATATTTGTGAGGTTGTGGGAGATGAGCGCGGCGCAGCCAGCACACTTTGTATTGATTAAGCCCAGTTTGATTGCAGTGTACATAAGTTTTAATTAATCATTCGGGTAATCAAAATGGCAGCGGTATTTGAGGCTCACGGCAGACGTTTTGGGGCCAATCTGAAGGGGTATTGATTAACAACCTTTTGCCTCTTTTCTCTGAAGGGTCGCTCTTGCCAACGGAGGCCGAGAGATTGACCTTTCCATCCAGAACACACTCAAACAAATAATCTTTTCTCTCTTTATCTGTAACTTACAATCCCCCCCCGCACACACACACACTCACACACACATGCACTCACAGTCATCCATACTCTCGCTGTCACATACACGCTCAAATCCATTCTATTTTACATACTGCTGACATTTTACTGCACCTGTGCAATGCATTTCCAAAACAGTTGCATTAAATCCCTTTTCATCGTTTAACATGTGTTGTCTGGCAGCCTCGTCTCTGGAAAAAGATGATTTTTTTTTCTATTTGGTTGTGCTTTTTTTCATTTATTAATGATTGAATTTACTTATTTTCAGTCTACTGTTAACATCCTACTTTTTTTCTTGGTGTAGGCTATAGCTCAGTCAATTCAGCCCTGTCGCTTTTACCACATTATGTGCTACATCTTGTTTACCCCCTTTAATATTGTTTAACTGTTATTATTTTCATCATTTTCCTGTCTTTTTTTAACCCAGTGGATCTACTTACCCTTACTGCATGGTGATATACATCCTTCCATATCATTCCATATTCTTAGACCATGATTATATTAACTGTGCCCATATTCACATGTGCACCTTATGCATATGTTTGCTTTCTGCATATAGCGATGGTGTCAGATTCATATTACCTCATTTGTTCAAATGAGGTAATGTCAATATGACTCGACACATGGATATTTTAGGGTACTTTGTGATTTATTATTCTACATCAGTCAATTTATAGCTGACCAATCAATGAGAAACTGCATGCTGGCACTTGAAAATAACACATAATGTAGAATTCCATCAAGCAGAAGAGAGAAATGCAACAAATATACAGCAAACAGGTTTGCCATTCAACTCCCTGAAGAAAATAACTTCCCTTTCCATCTTTCTGGAAAAATTCTACTATCCATGTTGACCTTCTGCTTTTTTGATAGCAGTTTGCTAAAGTAACAGAATGCAGCAACTAGCATGTTGGTTTTTCCTTTATTTCTAAATGAAATCCTTTCCACGAAAGAGTGCCTGGTATTCTGTCCAGATTTTCCTGGAGCATATTTTTAGCTTTTGTTTTTGTTTTTGTCTTATTTTTATAAGATTGCACCATCTCTTCAAGAGCACCTTGACGTTATTTGGGTTATTAAAAGACTCACATCCAGTGAGCACGCTGTTCCTTTTTCCTCCCTCCAGTACATTTTGACACAAGTCATCAGCAATCAGTGATTTCCCAGATGACGTAAGTCTTCTGATAAATAGTGTATGCATTCATTTGTATTCAGGTCCATTAATGTATGTTGTGGAAGAGCAAGACTATGTGCTTTTTGTGAGACCGGATATGTTCTTCTTATAAGATGTGTTGAGCCTTTAGTTTACAGTCAACAGCATTTACTGCTCTGTGTGACGGTGCTATCTTTCCATATCCAATGTGCTTTATTTTGTTTTTCATGCACTGTGAGGAGGCACAGCCCACACCATGATTAAAGCAGCCCAGCTGAAATCTCATACAAAAGATAAGAGTAATAGTAGATTAAAGAGAACACATCTTTTCATGATATCTTTCCTCTCTCTCTCTCTCTCTCTCTCTCTCTCTCTGTTAGTCTGTCTCACACTCCCACTCTTGTTCCTCCTCTTTTCCCAAGGAGCTCATAAGACTCTGGCACCCAGGCCTTTTAATTTCAGCCCCTTCTGGATTAACTGCTAAACTTAGTAGGTTATGAAAATTTACTACATTTTTTAAGTTAAATATGTATAAATTACCACTGAGTTGCTTAAAAAAACATCTGGTATTAATCACCACTTTCTTGAAGCTATACAGAGGTCACACGTTTAAGATGATTATTAACAGCCTGAAGCATAATTCCCTAGAAATTAGGTTATACTTTCCTTGAAACGCCCTGTTTTACCTACTAATTCAACAAAACACAGTTAAATTAAACAATCTTGTGAGTACAAAAGGTTTATATTAGCAGTGGCTCACATTAAATTTGTCTACTTTCTGGGAATTAATGCAGTAGCCTACTTTGCTATAATTTGCTTGCACTATGCTTTGCTATAGTTTCTTCTATATTCTTAATAACACATTTTTCAAAATGGGTGAATTATCCCTTTAATTTGTACTTCTAAGAATAAAGGTAATATTTTCTACATATTGCCAATCTCAGTTTTGCCAATAACAATTTGGTTAAGGCATGTGATTTAATAAGAGCAACTGCACACAAAAAGACACGACAACCTCCTGGCTCACCACACACACACAGACACAAAAGACACATTATTACGAGACAAACGCTACATTTTTCTTTCTCTCACTTATGACATCAAATGAACAGCTGTGTAGTTTCAGATGTGAATCTCCATATTTTATGTGCAATGGTGGCCGACTGCAAACACTGAACATGTGAAAATGCAGTATCCAAAATGTTTCACGTTGCTGCCAATGGAAAGGCACAGGGATGGGGCGTAAGCGAGCTCACCAGGAACAAACAGCACAAACACTACACAACATCAGGATTGCCAGGATTCCCAGCAGGATTTGGCAGCAAATTCAAACAGCCTAACAACAGAGGAGCGATCTCCACCAACAGACAAGGTCAGGACCATATAACCCTCTGAGGATAGATTTTAATTTCTCTAATAAACGACATCAAAAATGTGCCTCACAACCCTGGAGTTTAACATGGGATGATTGGGGCTGGAAATTAGAAACCCAAGAGGGTGCACACCCCCCTCCTAGCTACAGAGGCAATCATTAGGGCATCAAAGTGAGCTGTTGGTGGGGAAAGACAGCAGGGGAATACTGCACGTTGTATTTGGATGATATCACCCTGTACAAAAAAAGATGGTGGACAAGTTGAATGATGGTAAATAGGATAAAAGTGACAAAAGTATTGTCATGGGTACTGGAGAATGTTTTATACTGACAGAGAAATCACAACAACATGGTACCTGGCAATCGAATGGGTGAAAGCAAAAGTGACTTTTGGTGGAGTGGTGGATTGTAGCGATGCGTGGGCATGATGGGAGTCCACATGGAGGTGAAATATTCTTGTCAGCTGCTTTGTGCTCCCTTCAGCTGCTAATCCAGAACGTTGTATTTGAGTCTCTCCATTCACTTCCACAGCAAAACAGCTCCTGGAATGGCACTCTTAGCACATAAATGAATGCGAACAAAGTGGATTATGCCAGTTTAAAAAACAACCTGTCCCGGTACCCATTTTTTTTCATGTAAATACAATCATTTGTGAAAGTATTATCAAGCCATTTCTTTACGTGGAGGTTTTCAGCAGATGCTCTCTGTTCGATCAACTTTCCAATTCAAATGGGAAATTATCAAGAAAATAGACGATTAATTTCATCAGAAACTGGGAACTGGGACTTGTTGTTTTTTATATTAGTATAATCCGCCTTGTTCACATTGGCAGTTTAAGTGGCTAAGTGTTACAGGACGCATTTATCTTCCACGTAGCTTCCATGTAACAAAGCACCATTGCTAGAGGACGCTAGATCAAGCCGAGCAGGGACAGTGGACAGACTGGGCATGGCAGGACCTCTTCCATCATTTTAAATCGCTGTCCCTCAGACTGAAGCACCAGGCAAAATGCTGGCCTACACTTTCAAGCTCACATAAGCATTAGTGCGTTATTAAATATGCTTTTTACAATCTAAAAAAAACACTGTCCAAATACAACGCTTTATCTGTTGGACAGATGCAGAAAAATTAGTCCAATGCTTTCAACAAGGTAACATTTTTATTTATTTATTTATTTATTTTCAAATTTGGTATCTCTAAACAGTCTGGCAGCAGCTTATTTATGTGGAATAGACGTTCCATGCGAGCCAAATAGTTGTCTGAGATCATTTGATGGCAGCCTTTTAACCCTCCCTAAAGACAGGAGCAGCATGGAGGAGACAGTGTTTAGTGTTTATGCAGCCAGCCACTGGAACACACTCCCACCTCACACTAATTAAGCGGGCATCGCTGCCTGTGATCAACTGTATTCTGTTTATATTTTTGAGCATTTGATGTTAGTTACCTTGTTTCTGCTCGTGACTTGGTTATTCAGCGGTCATGGCATCCTTTGCTCTGCTTGTTGTACGGCAGAGGCTTTATTTGTTTCAAGAGGCTGCAACAATGATCCTGCCTTTTTTTAACCGAGCTTTCATTTGCTCTGCAATAGAATATAAAAATGGCCATGAAGCAACACAGCTTCTTGTGGAGCCCTTCAGAGATGCCCTGGCTAATGTAACTGGGTAATGAAAAGGTAAGCAGCACTTTTTGTATCACTTACCATTATTTTTGCTGAATTACACTGAATCCTATGAACCTAGCTTATACTCTGAACACTGCTGGGTTGAAAGTAACCCAGTTAGGGTTGTTTTGGTCAGCCAGCACCAGGTCAGAAAGGGAGCGACCCAGCACTGGGTTGGTATAAACCAGCAGGGTTGGGTTATGGGTTTGACCATGCTGGGTTATGTTTTCTGCCCAAAAATGGAGTTTGCCGAGTTAAAGCCACCAAAAACTGAGCTGAAAAATAGAACCTAAATTCAGCGTCATCCGATTCACTTGGGTTAAAATTACTTATTTTATTTTGATCGGCTTCTGCATTAAGAAATGAATTGATGAAATTACACCGTTATGAAATGATGCTGTCAATGATGCAATGCAAGCACATGATGCAAGCACAGAGTCACATATTTCCAATCAATTCATTGAATATTCCAAGACATGAAATATATAAAATTCTTCCCGGCCATCCCTCATCCTCCTATCTTCACTGCAAACATGAGATTCCAGTTTTCAGTCTATCTGCCAGAAGACGATGGAATATGGAGAAATCCTGAGAAATCCACTCTCATCATGCTGCAAGACTATTTAAAAATATTTTACAGATATTTTTCTAAATAATCACTTCACCAGTGTATCCCAGTAATTTTTATGATTTGAAAAAAAAAAAAAAAGTGTAAAAATGATTTGTCATGACTAAGAATGAACAATAATAATGTTGGGGCCACACACTGCTTTATAGAATAAAAATCAACTCAACTAATATAATAAGTGTACTACAGGAAATTTTGTATGTCAACTCAATTTGGTAACATGATGTCGAAAGTTCACAACTGTGATTTGATTAGGGACACAAAGAATTCAGATGATTGCAGCATGTTTTGGCGACGTTTGGGGAGAGGCCCTCTTAATTCTTAATTAAAACTGCCGCTGAATAATGGTCCAGTGATGTGCACACATATCATACTAATATGCCCAGTGATAAGAAAGCTAAATGAACCCACTTTTTTCTCTGTTTTCAAAGCAAAAACACTCCAGATTCGTCTTAACTGCATGAACAATGCAAATCTCATCACTCCTCCAGTATTTTGGAATGTCAGTTTTATAGAATCACAACCTGAAAGTCATGCTATTAATATTTCAAGTAGGTCATACAAATTCTATTCATGAGCATCGAGCAACAAATTGGCAAATCTATCCTGACATAGGGGCACAGTGCTCATTTTTCCCTGCTTTAGCGTGAAACATCAAACTTGCCAAGCGCTGTTTGGATGTCAGAGCGTTTGTCTGTGTGTAACCACATGGCAACAAAACAAACACAAGCGCCGGCAGCAAATTGGCACAGCACATATCTGTTATCAAATATTCACATGAACTAAATGAGGGAAATACCTGTACAGCCCAACACTGGCTGGAACACATTTCCTGTGACACCAGTTTACATCTTGGCACTGTTTATCAGGAAGTGAGATAAGGGGGAGAGGCGGTGAGTGGGGAGTGTTGATGACAGGGAAAAAAAAAAAAAAAAAAAAAAAAAGCCCATCATACCACACTCTGATTGCCAGGCTGGGGTGTAATCGAATAATGCTGCAGTTTCAGGAACATATTTGTTTTCACTGTATAGGTGTTATGAATTTACATACAATTTGCAGTAGCACTACTATTAATAATATCAATAAAATTGTTATTACCAGTTTTTACAAAGTAAAAAATGACACACATCCCAAATGAGTGAGAGCTCAGTCTAAAACAATAAAATAAAAATGTACAATCCAATCCAATATAATATGCAATATTACAGGATTTTATACACAGAACATGAATAAATTCCAGTGATGTTTCAAAAATGTGATATACCATATTAAATACATGTAATTATCAATATACATAAATGTATTTCGATTGTGGACAGTTGCTTGTCCATTATGACATTTTAACATACAGGAGGGCATACAGGACATATCTACACACAGTAGGAATGTATTTAAGTATATTTGGTAGCCAACTACTGAATTTTGTCTTACCTTGGATCTGTATATAGCTTTAATGTATATTTTGCATGCATTCAGTATATATTTGTATTTATATATAGCTTTCTGTATCTGTTATGGTGGAAAACTGACTGTCAGTTAGCTACATGTGTGTTTTTGAAACAGCACTATGGGTATTTAATAAGGTTTATCTTTGCATGTTGAACAAATCTGAGGACTCCAGTGCCCTACTAAACTTAACACTAAATGTTATCAATATTGTTATTATCGTCATTATTATATTATTAATATTATTTTCTTTGGATAGTCCCCTATAGATATTCAACAGCATGTCAAGAATGTCTGTAAAGTGGAACAATGGAGCCCACTAGAGTTCTGGGCAAGACACGCCCACCAGTGCTGTGATTGGTCATTAAATGTATTGATATATTGCCCATTCGCTGTAACAGACTTGATATGAGCCCTCACCCAACCATAACCCTTATCATAACCCTGTAGGTGTAACTCTGGTGGGTTTTATAGGAATATGTCAGACATCCAGGTCTACATTTTTTTTCAGAATTCATCAAACACATGGAACAGAATCAATAGATACGTCAATGTTGCTGAGTAGAAATGCATGGCTTATTGATATTCTACTGAAATCTTGTTGATCTATAACTGATATCAGCTGACATTCATTTGAATATCTAGAGAGGGCTATCCAAAGAAACCATTATTATTATTGTTATTGTTGGTTTTTACATGAAATTTAACAATTTAACATGAAACTGAAACAAGTAGAACATGAAGGCACCACAAGGTAAGTGCATAAGAATGAGAGGATTGTAAAAAACAAAAAAAACAAAATTGGGGCACCACCTTCGATAGCAGGAAAATAAGAACAACCAAATCAGTCAAGTCAGTCACTGATCTGAAAGTTGTCTCTCTGCAGTGAGACCACTGTCTCTGCTCCAAAGCTATACACAGCCACTTGGCGGTAAATGGGTTAATTACCATGAAATCACTTAATAGACAATGTTGATAACGTTACCTCTCAGATGATGAAAATATGCATGACTTGCTCTAGATGGGAATATTTAGTGAATTATCTAACAGGATAAATAAACATATACACATATCCAGTCATAATAAATACTGAAAGAAATGACTCATGAATGACTGACTGAATGGAAATTAAATGAAGGAATGAATGAGTGAATGGGCATGAAGCTGAATGAATGAATGAATGAATTTGCTGGTCAACAAAAGCATGAATGAATCTGAACGCAATGCTAAAGTTAATTGGAAATGGGAACAACTGAGGATAGCTCTTTGCATCAACTCTTATGCAGAACGAATGGGTTTCTCCTGCTGTTTCCGCAGTGATGGATGACTGATGATGAAGAGTCTTGAATGTCTTGGAGCAGAAAGCCGGAGGAGAGCCGCTTTGAGGATGTTGATTCAGATGTTCAGCCTGGAGAACGGATCCAACGCTGGATGGGCTCAGACGTTCTGAGGCTACAGAGGCAACTCGTGCAGCTGGCGTGTGTGTGCTGTCAGGTCTCGATGCGTTCAGTTGCAGCCTGCACAATCTGATGGTAGAGCTCCACTCAAACCCCCCAAAAAGTCTTGAAACGGCCAAACATAACGCTCAAATGCAGTAAACAAGTGAGAGGATGTTTGGTAAGGAGCTGAGAAAAACCAAGTGGCGGACAAGCAAAAGTCTTAAAACACTTGGACAATGAAACCAGAGCCAAAGCCAGGGCAGAGGCAAGAACGCTCCGAACAAGGAGCACAAAAGCCTTAACAAGGGCATGTCAAAGACTTGTAAAATCTTTTTATAGTTTTGTGGGCTGGAGTTGGACGAAGGAAGACATTTGGCGCTCCTTTGAAGGAACACCTTGTTTATTAATTAATTCCTTTGTGTGAAGAGGGAAAGACGGTCTGGCCTTCAAATGAGGAAAAATGATTTTCTGCTCCCAACTAGAGGCTACGCTAATAGGCTATGCTTTTAATTTGACACTTATTTCTGTTGTCAGTGTCGACACATCATGAAAATCACTTAGAAATTGCCTCATATTGATCACACAAATAAATAGAGAATAGAACAATACAACCTTCATTCCCTAAATTGTGGTGGGGAATACATTTATACTCTACTCTATACTAGTGTTCAAATCATTACTAAATAATGCTCTTGGTGATTTATATAAAGAAAACCAATACAGCAATAGTCAATATTTCAGTAACTCAAAAAACCATCACTAGGCAATGTGGCACAGTGTAAAACAAAGGATTTTCAAGCAGATATAGATTTTCTCTATGATTTCAGCATAAGTAAAGGACTTGAAGAAAAAATGAGAAAGGCTAACAATGGTTAGACAAGTCAAGATATGTATTTTTACACATTTCAGTATGCATTTCTGAATATTTGAGAGATTTATTTTGACTATAAGTAAAGAAGAACAGAAGAGAGAGCCTTAATAAAGAGATATGTATCTAATCTAAATCGATGACCCCCTGAGGTCTGTGGTGTGTGTGTGTATGTGAGAGAGACAGAAAACAGGGAAGATGCCCTCTAAAAATAATTCTTCATTCCTTTGGAATCCAAACGTCATTTATTATTATACCGTAACGGGGCTTCATATGAATGCCACAGTTGTATAGAGATAAATAAACACATTTCAAAAAACAAACATGTTGGGTGTTAGGGATTTCCAGGTTAGGGGAGTCTGTTGCATCTGGAGCGAAAACAAAGTCGATAATTCCAAAATTGTCCAATTTTTTAAATTGTGTTAAATGTTCTTGTTGATATATTGTATGCCTTGTGTGTGTGCTCGTTTACGCACACAGGTAGACTAAACAGCATAAGGTTTCTGAAAGAATCCAGACTTTTGCTCCTGGATTTGTTACAGGCTATGAACAATATAAACAGCAAAATTCAATATGATTAAAGTCCTCTAATAAAAGCAAGTCTGTTAAATTCATCTTTAAGAAGTGGTTTAATAGCTAGAGATTCTGACTGCCAATAACCTGCTGAGGCAGGTCGATCCAAAGTGAAAAGTCCGATGGCTTTAAGTGTTGAGCCGAGGCTTTAGAAGGACGATCGGAGTCTGCACATCGATTCATGCGGCTTTTAAAGGTCTGCGATGTGCTCTGGAGCCAAACCTGGGGCCAGCTGTGCTTTACAAGTCATCAGTAAAACTTTGAACAGGATTAAATAGCACAGTTAACTTATAATAGTATAGTTAAGCAATAATTGTCCTAATACTCGTCTCAGAAATTTAGTCTATTCAGTTTTTTTATTGAGTTATCCATCTTGCTTGTGTGACTTTAATAGAGCATAATTTACATGCTGTAAACTCATGTAGTGTCTGTCTTCGTCTCTTTCTAAAGTTCATTCATTGATAGCCAATCACAGCTGGCTTCAGGTCTATTCGTTAAATGGAAAGTGCTTTCTGATAAGTCCTCCTCTTCTTCAGTAAGTTACATAAACCTCTATTATTTTCACATTATCTCCGTGTGCTTTTATCTCAGGTTTTCTGGCAGCAGGCTTCAGTGCAGGCCCTCTCCCTCTTTCATAGCCCATATTCTCCCTTGACTTCCCACCGTGCTCTTTTAGGTGGCAGGGGAAGCTGTCAACTTCAAAAACATCGAGTCCGACCTGAAAACTCTAAAGCTTTGCTTTCATTCTGCAGCACCCCACCGCCCCCCAAACTCATCCACCACTGCCACTACTCCCCCTCTCCCCGATCCAGTCCCTTCCTGACTGAGAGCGCCACTCTTCTATTCCGTTTGTTCTTGATTAGAATCACCAGCCGTCTGTGAAGTTCACAGTAAGGCAAACAAAATACTTCCTAGCAATTTTTAGAAACAAAACCACGCTAGAAATAGTGGCAAATGTGGACCTTCTGTGCACCCTCCCCCTTTTTCCTAGACTCAATGAACAAAGTGGGGGAAAATACAGACTGTAACACAAATAATAAATACATAATGAGGACAACATGTTTGAAGTACCCTCTTCAGATCTGGGAGCTTACTGCTTAATACATTCCTAGGTCTAGGTGTCTGCTGATGGCGTTACTTCCCCCTTCTTTGCTGCACCTCATTTCTCCCCCAGAGCTGTCAGATTTACTTCCAATTAACGTATATCTGTTCCAGTCCAACGACTCAACACAAGCACTGCTGCTGCTGCTGCTCCCAGCTCACAACTTCTCAAACTTTCTGCTGTTGCTATGGTGTCTGTCTTTTTCCTGCAATGGTCTGATTGCCTGAATGTTGTTTATCACTGTACAGGCAAATAAAGCCTGGTTCATTCCAATGTGAGAAAGGTAAATATTGTAGATTCCAATTCCAATAGTTGCTTACTTTGCTTACTTTCTAACTTGATTCATTGTTGTGACTTTTTTCTGCAGCTTAGTGTGCAAAGGTGTATATACGCGTTCCTAAAATTAGACAATATTCAATATTTGAGCTAAAGCATATACATATTATTAGCATTCCAATTGCATTATGGCCCAGATATTTTTTGTCAAGCCACAGAAAATTCTCAGCAACCTTTGCAGTTGGCTTTGGCAGCTTACTGCAAGCAATTGTAAGTCTTTTCTCTAGAGGATAAAAAATAAATCCACTTTAAGAGCCTGTGGCTATTAACACTTACAGCTCCCTAATACACTTGCTGTATGTGAGTCCTTATGACTTTGAGAACCCTGCAAACCACACTATACAGCTTCAGCTGTCCCAGCCCTGCACTAGGCTCTGTATAGGAACATGTCATAAAAACATCACAGCCAACCAGGACAGATGGCATAAACCTTGCCTCAGAGAGAGAGGGGGAGAGCAAGCTTGTGAGACAGAGAAACAGAGAGAACAAAATTCAAGTCAAAATGGATTTCAAATTATGCAATCTGAATCTGGCCAACAGCCTGGTGTCTAAAAAAAGAGGAGAGGACCGCACATGTACTTCACTTTAGAGCCTTTAAAACATAGCCATCTCTTGCTCTCTCTCCACACTCCAGGGGAAGTCTAACTGGCATAGTTTGAATATTTCATTTGGACATCAGAGGAATTTCAGTGTGTGTCCAGCAATGCTGCCAACATGTCGGATCTGGAGGACTGGTAAGAAAGATAATTTAATCAGCTCACTGGACTGAGCTCCTCCAAAGTGTCTGATCCTTTTCTCTTTTTTTCAATTTCTTTTTCTTTTTTTTTTGTCATTTGACTTGCAACAGAACAGACTTTTTTCTTATGGTTACATCTGTCAGATATTCTGGCTGCTGCAGCTTTTAATAATCCTACATTCCCTTTAGCACAATTTAGCTGTGGAGTACCTCAAGGCCCCATCCTGGGTCCTGTTTTGTTGTGGATCTACAGTGCTCCAACTTGGTCATATCATTTGCCAACACAATAATAAATGTAAATCCTTGTAGCCAGGGAACTAGTATTAAATTACCCATTAGAAATGCTGGGGGTTTGTAAGATTCTGGTCTTAATTATGAAAATTCAGTGTTCAGTATTGTTTCTACAAGCTAAAACACGCTCTTGACTGTTCCAAAGTATAGTAAAGTAAAATAAAAGATAATGAAAAATGGTGATCAAGCATTTACAACCATGATGTCCAAAACCAACATAACAAAACAAAATAAACAAGATAATCTTTATCCTTTTTGAAGACCACAGACTACAATATTTTGAATACAAAATTTTACTGGAAAACAAAAGTTTTTGTGCCTATTATGCTAGTGCAGGTGTCATCAACTATCGACCCACGGGCAGGATAACGCCCTTTTGATTTTTTTCTATGGCCCAAAAGAGGTTGGGAGTAGATCAGGCTGGGATCTGTTTTAGCCTTTGATCAGAAGAACATGATGGGCCCTGTTTTTGTGGGTGCGCAAACATCATTACAAGCAACAGTATGACCAGTTGGTATTTTGCTGACCTGGAAACACAGTTGTCGCAAAGGCAGGAGGGGTGGCACACTTAAATGAGGAAGCACAAGGTAGGATGTGCTATTTTGGTACAAAATTAAGTAACTGTGATACGATCCCCAAGGACCATGCCTACTCTCAGTGCAGCATCCACACATTGCTGTCGATGGCAATGACCATATCGCGTAGTGAACATTTGGTATGCAGAAAAAATGTTTGGACAAATCAGGTGGCACATAACAATAACTCAGAGTCAGAGTATTTTTTGTGGCATGCTGTAGTTTGCACAATATATATATTGCACCATATATATATATATATATATATTAGTAAGGCAGAGGGAGACTTAACTGGATGTTGTGATGGCATAACACATCAACTTGACCCACAACGCACAGCAGAGGAGGGACCAGCTGGCGGTGGAGGTGTAGCCATGCGTCACTTTATCTAAGAAAAAATTCAATAATGAATTGCATGTCTGCTTAATTCATTCATTTCTTCATCTGACATAATGGATTTAGTGAATAGTTCATCTCCAAAGCGCTGTACACCCGGCCTCTTTGTGCTGAGCAGGCGTGGGCAAGGCTGCGCTCAGCTGAATGAAAACAGCCAGCGAGTTCATTGACTGCCCTCACTTAGCGCCGCTCGCTGGGATTGCAGAGTTTAACCAGGGCCCCATGTGGCCTTGGTTTGTTAGACGTAATCTTTTGCACTTGTGCATCAAGCTTTGGAGCTCTATCTGCTCTACTTACTTGTTTGGACAAGCTGCTGTCTGAATGGATATTCTGTTTCATGTAGTAATAGATCTATAAACATTATTATTTACTGATCACCTATAAAGCATGTCTGGGTCTGGCCTCAAGCTATATTGACCCCAGTGCAGCCTCAGATCCTCAGATGGGGCCCTTCTGGCTGTTCTATAGTGGAAGCTTAAATCTAAAGGTGACCAAGCTTTTGCCATCAGGACCCCTTGGCTTTGGGATGTCTTGCCTGAGGAGCTAAAAACTCACACAATCAGTGATTTCTTTTAAGTCACTTCTGAAAACTCATTTTTATAGAATTGCCTTTCAGTGATGATGTCTATCTTTTTCATCTTATATTTATTTTTTTATTCATCTGTATTTTTAAATATATATTTGAGATATTTGCTTTTATTTTCCTGTCTTAACTATACATTGTTTTTACCTTAATTTTCTTCGGCTCTTGTTTGGATTAATATTATTATTTTTAGTATTATTGTTGTCATTATTATTATTATTATTATTATTATTATTATTATAGCTTTATACTGTGATACTGTGAGAGTATGGATTTCCTGCAGCCATTCATTGACAAATGGCTGTGTGTAGCCCCTGAACCAAGTGATTTTCCAGTTTGGCCCACTTGCTGCTGAAGTTGAATAGCCCTGTGGCTGTGGCATGGTTTACCTGTTTTGTCCTGAGTCTAACATGGCCTCTGAATTTTGCTGAGAGCCACAACAAGCCACAAGCATACCACTATAACTAATACCACTGCTGCTTCCTACCATTGAGGTGGACTAACATTTTTTAAAAATAACCACAATCAAGTGGGGAAAGTAAAATAATAAAATCTTTTTTTTTTTTTTTTTTTTTTTCAAAACTGTTGAACTATCCCTTTAACTACAGAGCCATTTTTTTCCTCAAATTATATTTGCGCTGTTGCATCTTATTTTTTCCTACTTGGGGGGTTAAAGACTTGATAAAACTATGAAAATAGCAAACAGTACCCTTGATCCCTTAGTTTTCTGTTTTCATGATGTGGTTTCCATAATTACAAAAGTGATTGCAAACTGTACACACTCTGTGGACTGTGAAGCAAATTATTCTATAACAAGTGGTAGTAAATCTAACTCAGAGACGAGAGAGGATTCTTGCCACACTACAACCCCCCCCCCCCCCCCCCACCCCCCCCCCCCCCACCCCCCCAACTTCTAAAATAATACATCATTCATTTGAAATCCAAGAGGTGCATTTCATAATTCTCCTAATATTCCTTTCAGCTCTCACTCTCTATCGCAGTCAGTAGGGAAAACGATTTGAATTAATCAATTACATTTCTTAAATGATAAATTTGATTTCCTTTGCTTATCATAATTAAACATCCCCCTTGTCGATACTGTCCTGTGCTGACATTGTGTGAGTCATTTAGTTCAGTTTGGAACTATTATTGAACCTAAATTAATCTTATGAGACTCTGGTGGATGGATTTTGCTTTGTATAATGCACTCCGATGTCTCAGATAGCATTTAATCCTGTTTAATGTAATGTTCCATCTCTTTCTGAGGGTATGTTAACAAAAAAAAAAAAAAAAAAACAAAAAAAAAAGTGCACTCCATTGAGTGCAGATCTCGGTTAGGGATATCTCCACTTCTCTAGTAGTCAGACGTAGGTGATGAACACTTTTTTGCCTATCAGGAGAAAGGAAAATACGGAGGCAGTGCCTGTGGAGCTCCTTTCTCCAGAGCTCGGACAGCTGAGGAGTCAGCACTCAAGTGCGATATAAAACAACTTTTTCAGAAATTTTGAATCACCGCAGCTACGAGAGGTTCTTGATCTGAAAGTCATAACTATGTACCAAAAATAAGGCTGATAGACCCAGTAGTATGGGAGATTAGCTGTGGACAGATACACACACAGATGGATAGACACACACACACACACACACACACACACACACAACCGAACACAATACCCCCTACAGGCTACATTGTGGCAGAAATAAAACCTGAACCCACTGAACTGCTGTCTTTCAGTTAAACTTGTCAGTGCATTTAGTAATTTAATATTCCTTTAAGTTAGAAACTACAACCTGCAAGGTCAAGATAAAATGTGAAATTTGTTCACCTTAAGTGTTTCTGTGTCAGAAGACAAAATGTCAGCATAGACATTTATCTTAAAGGTGCAGCAACAGTCTAGTTGTTTGTTTATGCAACATGTTAATTTGCCAGATATGTCAGATGTAGTTAAGAACACGACTGGCAAAACCAGACATACAAGCAGAGAGAAATTTAAGTAAGCAAACCTCAAGTATAATCATTTTCATCCATGTTTACACTTAAGGCAAAAAGGTGTCTCATTTCCTAGCATTTCAAAACCGCACACACACATAATGCTGTCTGCCACTTCCTTTGTGGGTTGATTAAGTGTCAGGAGGCGTTGTGAAGATGTAAACAAAGCTGTGAGAGCTTTGAATGATGCAAGCCTCTCCCACATATCAATGGATGTCATATATTAGATGAAATACAAAATGCAGTAGATACACTGTCATTCCATATAGCTTTTGCTTCTCACCACTGCTGCAATGTGAAACTTGAATGAACAAAATCCAGTACACCTTTCCAGTAGAAATACAATCACAGCTGGACTTAGCAGTAATATAACATTATTAGAGTGCATTTAAAGGGATAGGTCACCCGTTTTGCAAAATTTAACATTATTTCACTTTCATTATTTCACTGATCTATAAGACAGTAGTGGCTCTATCTTCCTCTCATTGTTACTGAGTGGCTGGATACTGGCTGCATGATCCAAATGCTAACTGATAGCCTCCTGCCACTGAGGTGGACTTCCCCCCAGCTAACAGTCTTTAAATTAGTCACCTTAGTCCACTCAAAATGGTTAAATAAAATCGCATTTTTGCAGCACAAATGGCATGAAAACAACTAAAAACAAACAAACAAAAAAAAATAACTTCAACAGCAGACTTATTTTCTTGAGCAGTTTAAGCTCTCTGTGCTGGTCCTGGGCTGGCAGGAGCCTGAAAGGTACATGCCAGCCACCATAAACCATGTGTGATAGAGGAGAGCGGAGGAAGAGGAGAGTGTGATGGAGGAGAATGAAGGAAAAGAAGAAGCCAGCCACAACATTTTCTGACAGCTATCTGTTACTACTCTGGAGAAGGTTGTTATTTTTTATTTACAGGAGGTGCAGATGTTACCGGATCTTTCCAGATGTTGATAACAGGAAAACTACAGTTTTAAACAGTCATTTGAGCCCAGCTATCGTGTGTATGCACAATGAGAGGAAGATAGCAGCATGGCTGTTCTACATAACAGCTAGAGGGTAAGGGAAATACTATGAAATTTTTCAACATGGGTAAACTATCATTTTAAGATATTAAAGGTTCCAGGTGCATCATTTTTAAACATAAGTATCTATTAATTACATTGATTGTGAAACCTTGGTGCGGCTGCCATAAACAAAGAGGCGATATTTTTGGTAGCACTCCATCACACGCCAGTGGCACTGTTAGGGCTTAGGGTTTCTCAAAAGGAACACCACATTTCTCACAAACCCCATTGTGACCTGTCTTCCTCCCCTCTCCCTGAAGAGAATAAGTACTTTTCCACTGGCCTTCCACTCCCTCCACCATCTGCCATTGCCAGAAACCCTAAAAGCTTTAGCTCCACTTGCATGAGAGGAACAGCGCTCTCTTCCTTCTTCGTGCTATAAAGAAATCCAAAATATTTCCCT
This sequence comes from Myripristis murdjan, assembly GCF_902150065.1. Classification (NCBI taxonomy): domain Eukaryota; kingdom Metazoa; phylum Chordata; class Actinopteri; order Holocentriformes; family Holocentridae; genus Myripristis; species Myripristis murdjan. Next base: position 2,975,314 of record NC_043995.1, on the reverse strand, counting down.
CTAATGACCCTGTGTCACACGCTGTAAAATACCATGTGGACGTCAGTTGTCTTTCTATGATGCATTTGCTTGTTTGCTGTAATTATTCTAATGTCTCACAATCAGTATTGTAGTGAATACTTAATATTCTAGCACCTTCAAGGCAACCTTTAGAGATCTTCAGTTATATGGATCTTCAGTATCACTGTACACATAAAACAGTAATCTGGTTTAATCTCCTATGGATATAGCCATAGGAGATTAAGCCCTGCTCAAATCAACAGTAAATGTGAAAAAGTGGTTACAAGCAGTTGAGCATTTCAGTCAGTGTTGGTATGTCCCAACTGTCATCTCTGGTTTTTCATAACCTGAGATGACATATTATTAGGGATATTCACACATGTGCATGTCCCTAATAATGTGGGAATACTAATGTGCATTTAAATGCATTTCAAGTGACTCACACACGTTATTACTTGAGTGTGTCAGGAGAAAGAAAGAATGTGATGCCTGTTGCCATGGTTTCTGGTTTGACAGCGTGGTGATTTGGAGGTAGTGGGTGTGAATGAAGCCTCGGCTGGAATCCTGCATCACAGGAAGGCGCCTGGCATTTGAAGGACAAGAATTATTCAGCCTACATGAGTTGAAATGGGAATCTCAGAATCTGAGAGTATATGTCATACTGCAGAAATCAACACTGGCGCCCTTGAGTGCTTTCTAGCACTGAATTGTATTGCTAAAGTGGTTTCTGCTATTCTACTTTCTTGAGTTTTTTTTTTTTTTTTTTTTTTTTAATAAAATTAAACAGAATGTTATTACTTTCATGTTTTTCTTTGCCTCGGGATAAGGACTGATATCACTTTGCCAATATTTTAGACTTAAAAGTGGCCTATTATTAAATACTGGATATATGTTGGATCATATGTAGGTTGATTGATTATATATTTATTGTAGAACTGATCAAATATAAGCTGGCTGACTATTTCCTCCAACCATTTTGCAGTGAATTTTTTTCCCCCTTGTGTTTTTAAAATACTCACTTTGCTCTGCAGTATCAAAGCTGACTTAACTGTTGTCTTGGCTCCCAAAGATACAGAGGTATGATGTGACAAGAAAGTCTTTGAGTCAACATTTCTGATAGATTATTTCCTGGAGGAGGATTTTACTTCTTCTTGTGGCTGTCATGCAATTGACAGTAAGTGTAACCTATAGCAGCACTGATAGAAAAGCCTGTAAATGTATAATGAATAAAGGGTAAAGCAGAAACTTTGACCAGTCCAAATGAAGGCTTGCTCTTCACTCTGATGGATTAGCTCACTCTGTGGAAGTTGTTGCTCAGACTCCATGACAACGAGTGGCCAGTGGCTTCTCTTCTGAAGTGAGGAAAACAGGTCTTATCTTCTTCAGCTCACTCTGTGCATACACCAGAAGCAATAAGAGAAACAACAGGGCAAACTTAGACGCACTAAAAAACACCAGGATTATCCTTTAAAGGGATAGTTCACCACTTTTGAACTATTGTTTCACTTCCCCCGTAGCTGTTATGTAGGACAGTAGTGGTGCTCTCTTCCTCTCATTGTTACTGAGTGCTGGATACTGGCTGGATGCTCCAAATGCTAACTGTTAGCCTCCTGCCATTGAGCTGGACTTCCCCCCAGCTAACATTCTGAAAAATATTAAAATCACCACCTTAATCCACTCAATTAGTTAAACAAACAAAAAATTGATGATGTGTACCAGCATAAAAAAGTTGACTGAAAAATGTGTGTGTGTGTGTGTGTGTGTGTGTGTGTGTGTGTGTGTGTGTGTGTGTGTGTGTGTGTGTGTGTGTGTGTGGTATTATATACGGTTAAAACTCAGTAAGAAAGAGGAAAATACTGGAGCTCCATTACTGTCCTACACAACAGCTGGGACAAAGTAAAATAATACTCATGTTAAAATATTATGAATAATACAAACAGAATTACCTGATGATTCTATGATGTAATCCCGATACAATATGTATAAATCATTACTCCAATTCAATGAGACAAACTAAGCACACAGGCCAGTATGCACTGAACTGACGCAATAAAAGCAAAGTGTTGCATCAGAAATGAATGTGTTTACAGTAGGTAATGCTTGGTAAAGTTCACACACAACAGTACAGCACAAAGTAAAAAAAAAAAAAAAAAAAAGGGACAATCATTTAGTGTGTCATTGTTTCACAGCCTGTCTCTACTGCATTACTAATCTTTAGTTACCTCTGCTGTGTGCATGAGACGAGCAGTAGGTTTACCCTCTATTGCTAGATGAACTATATATGCCAGCTGCAATACATTGCATATTGTCTCCCCTGCAGATCAATGAGGCTCATAATAGGAGCAGGTCTTCACTGCTGTGATAACTGGATGAAATAATTACACTGGAGTGAGATCATAACAAGGAAGGGGGAACGCATTCCATTAAAAGTTGTTTTTCATTGAGGTGTAAAGTAAAAGTCAGATCAAAGCTCTGGAGGAGACGAGTGGCACAAGCAGCAGGAACATCAAAAAGCATGCAAATATTCCATGAGAACGATGCCAAGCAATAGTCACTGTCGAAACACAGGCCTTTATACTGAAACTGCATTTAAATAAGTAGAAGTGAGGCTAAAACAACATATATCTGAAACAGAGGTGTTTCAGATATATGCTCTGCATGAATAAAAAAGGATAATTATGAATGTTGTGCAGCATATGAAAGACAGGATGCACTCATTCACTACCCTCAGCGAGACATTCAGTTTTCACCCCAGTTAGCTGGATATTTAGTCTGTCAGCAAAATATCTCTGAGGAATTCTGAAGAGATTTCCACGAAATTTGGCGGACAAATTGGCCTGTGGCCAAGGAACAACTGATTAAACTTTGGAGGTTATTTAGAACTGGGAATTCTGCCATTAGATTATTATTGTATTATGCTTTTTTGTCTCAACTATGAAAGTAGCAGAAACAGACTTGATTCAAAATCCTAAGGGGTGCTTACAGGGTCAAAAAACTCAATTTACCTTCAAATATTGATAATAGGAGCAAGGTATCAGTGACTTGGAGAAGGCTGGTGGAATTTGTACTTTCTGGATGCCTTCTAGTTGGTCAGGGCTTTTTCTAGCACATATATTAAAATACATTTGTTCATAATTCAGTGTTGTCAATGTTTAAGAAAGCCAGCAACATGTGGATCCTGAATGACTGGGGAAATATTTTACAGAGATCAAATCTGTTTATAATACAAGTCTGACAAATGAGGTCTGATGTCATAACCAAATTGTGGTGCTAATGAGGCTAAACCACCAGAGAAACCTGGGGAGAAAATCTAGCTATCTCTTCAAAGGGAAAAAAGGTCTTTCTCTCCCTAAATATTTCTTTCATCTCTCTGCTCGAGACCATTAGCAGCATCAGCTCTGCTTTCATCACATTCTGGTGATGGAACTAGTGTGTGACCTGGAGCTGCCTACCAGCACGTTCTGTTTAGCTTCATGCCACAGCGTCATTATTGTTTTCACCCATGTAACCGTAATGGCTTTAATGAATCTTGTTTTCCAGGTCTCGCCTATTTGTCATTCATTGCCGGTGAACATGTAATTATGACCTTATTGTATCATGAGGCCTGTGTAGCACTGGTTATTCCTTATCTTTGCTCCTTTATTCTGCAGGCCTGTCTGCCGCCTCCGAACCATGCCATTAGACTGCCTCCAACACAGAGGTGACTACTGTAATTTTCCCTCTACCTCTCTGTGTCTGCACTCTCAAACACTCAGTGGCTGAAAATTGCAGTTGGAACACAATGATGTGATATGACTACTGATGCCTCTCAGTATCCCTGCACCAGGACTCCCCTCCTGTTTTGTGGAGATGGATTGAGACGTCCACAGGCGCCCTCTCAAAAATCTCTGAGCTGCAGTAAACAATGCTCGCTTATGTGCGGGAATTTATGCAGGTACTCCAAAGCTGCTCCATGCACCAGACTGATTTGGAGACAGCAGAGTTGCTGCAAACAAATGAAACCATCACGGAGAAGATTGACAGCCTCTGCACTGCATGTCACATTGCGGTGCACCCAGTTGGACTTGCTGGGAATTCTGCTTTATGGCACAAAAAAAGGAAGATGATGCTGCTCCAGAGTCTAGTTTTTTTCTGTTTCTCTCAATGGCAGATGGTGGAGGTGTGAAAAAAAAATACACACCTCTAATGTATTTAGCTTTTTCTGCAATAGGATTTGTGGGAAATGTAGTCTGAATTTTGATAAGTAGTAGCACTGACAATGCCACTGGTGCAAGAGAGGCTACCAATTGTCATCACCGTGTTGCTGTTTGACACGGGTACTTTTTGCTTTGGATTAACTGTTTTAATATGTATCTCATGTCATTTCAATTGATCAAATATATTTAACTGTAGCTATAACTACTGAACCTTATGTGCTAGATTTTTTCTTAAGGTTTGGGCATTTAAAGTAAAATTTAGACACTACTTGCATACAAATGGTGACAGAATAATCATAAAAAATGTGCACCATGAATAATCTATGAGAAAAATTCCAGCTAATATTCAGATTTTGCAGGTTGTTTTGCTGTTTAAAAAGGAAACACGACATACAGTCATATATTTCCCAGGTCTCTGTTTTATGGCAGCATTACTATCATAAGCATAAACAATCAAAGCATTAGTATCATACTATCAAAGCCCATTTAACTACAACAGCTTTAATGAAAGCTTTTTGTTGGCTTTTATTTATTTTGCAGCATTTCAAATATTGTTATATCTTCATGAACACTGTCTCCAATCTATGGGAATTTTCGCTTCATTATAATTGTCACTTTATTATTATTATTATTATTATTATTATTATTATTGTTGTTGTTGTTGTTGCTGTTGTTGTTGCTGTTGTTGTTCAGTAGGAAGATCAATTTTGAAGTATTTCAGTGGCAGTATTTGCACATCCATCATGCGACAGAGGAGGTGCAGGGGAAATGGGTAACCACGGTGACTGACGAGGCGTTTGATGAAAGCTACACTGTAGGCCAGCGGTGGGAAAACAACATACCACCTCTCTGGGTCAGTCTAACTTTGTTTTTATTTGTTTTGTTATTTTTTGTTTTTATAGCTCCACGCTCATTCAGCCTCTCCTTTCCATATCAAGAATTAGTGAAGAAATCACAGTGTCAGTGTCTCGAGCATTCTGTGCAGCAAGTTGCCATGCAGATTCAAAAGGTTTTGGAATAGGCCACTGACAAAACTAAATAAATAAATAAATAAATAAATAAATAAAAATGGACTGCTCTGAAAAACAATATAGGCTATGTTGAGGGGGCAAAAAACAATCTTGTATTCTTTGCATCTGCTGCCCACTGAGATGTGGCACCATGAAACTTAAGGGTGATAGTGCGGAGTTTCTGCATTCACCTCCGATGCTATTCCTATGCTCAGCTGACTGCTGTCTCCTACTGCCAGAATATTTTCTCTCGTGAGGCTACCTGGGATGACTTCTATGTGGGATACAGGGATATTTTGTAGTTCACATTATTTTTATACGGGTCAAACAAACAGTTTATGAGACCACAGAGTCAATGTTGCTGTCAAAACAGCAGCCCTAGGCTTTATAACTAAGAAGTATTATTCTCTGCTCTTTTGGTTCCGTGGTTTCTGGCTATGAGAGTGAGAAAGCTCAAGTTCTTGAATATTGATCGACTTGTGTTTGGCCATAGGAATAACTTAATGTGAATTCTTATATACAGTAATATTTCCTTTTAAAACTCTACTATACTGCACAAATAAAACTGTGAGGCATGAACAGCTTCAGGAGAAATCCTCCCCCGGTTATTCTCATATTGTTGCACTCATCAATCTGGACTGTTAAATGCTTTCCAGGAGTTATTTTGTAACTCCTGGAGTGTAGTTTACCTTTTTTGTATGTTTCTTTCAACCTGCCTCATCTACTTCTACTTCAGGTAGTGATTTCCTACATTTCCCAGAATGTCTTTCAACAGCCCCCAGGGGAGGGGCGGAAACGTACTGCTTTCAGTTTAATAATAATCTTTATTTACATAGCACCTTTAAAAACGGGGTTTACAAAGTGCTGTGGCAAACACAGCAGAGCAGAATAATCCAAAAGCAAGATAACAGAACAGAAAGCCAAACAAGAGCAAGACAAAATGAAAGTAAAATCAAGATAAAAACAAGTTAAGACAGGAAAACAAGAGACGCCAAACACAACAGAAAAAAAGATGTTGAAAGATAAGAACTGTAAAGAGCTAAACAGCAATATTATATATCTATATCTATGTATGTACATCTATAATTAAGTATATAATACTACAAGAATAAAAGCAATAATAAGCAATAAATAAGAAAAGAAAATAAGAGAAAAGAAAAAGATCATTAAAAGCTAGTTAAAAGACATTGCACAAAGGCAAATCTATAAAAATGGGTTCTAAGAAGAGGTTAGTGAAAGCTGAGGGGTCCTGACAGCAAAAGTATGGTTGCCTTTAGATTTAAATCTAGACTTTGGAGCGGCTGGAGGGGCCCTGCCGAAAGACCCGAGGCTGCAAACTGGCTCATATGGGGCCAGCATTTCTATGATGTAGCTTGGGGCCAGACCCAGATGTGCTTAATGTGTGAACAGGAAAATTAAAAGTGAACAATTGCAAGAGCAAAACAAAATAAGGTAATTTTTAAAAAAAATCAAACTTAAAGATGGGCATGTGGACATATCAGTCGTTCGAGGGTGATGTAACATGTTCTGGCTGCATTGTAGGGCTGTGCCACATGGACAAAATCTTCTGCCACAATATGAATCATTTCATATCTTGATAATGACATACTGTACATCATGCTATAGTATGTTTTCTGTAAATTTGATGGAAAAAACTATTAAATAACTGCATAACTGCAACTACTGACATTTAAGTAAAAGTCCCTCATCATGTCCTGTTCTGTATTGTGTTGCAGGGAGTTTTGTCCTGTGTCACGCTTCTATGTTTGTTTGTTTGTCTACGATCGATTTCTCCCTGTATGATTGTTACATAATGACGCAAAATTCCCTCTTTGATTCCAAAAGACAACACCACAAACTGTTGTTTACTTCTGATCAGTTACATTTCAAGAAAAAAGAAACATATACCACCAAAGAACAAAATAGAGCCAGAAATGCAAGACACATTGCCAACAGCTGTTTTCAAGTGTTCTGAGCGTTTTAGGTATTTTAAGCATTAGCAAATAATTATTTTTCTTTTAAAGCTAGTTTAGGGAGACTTTTTCTGTCTGTATCAGAGCCTTTCATACTTCTCTTACTTCTGTTTAAAGTCTAGCCTCTGGTTCCAACATGACCTGTATTTCAATCCCAGAGGAGTATCGGGAGAGTGACGGCTGGATTTTTCATGTTCTGTTGCTTACTAAGACAATGTTAATATTGTATGGGCCCATGTGGGGACGTTAAAGTGCTCTCTGGCTGTCATTAAGTGAAGGGACTGCAGGTCAGCCACCACTCCCTGCAGTCCACACTCAGTGGACCATACTACGACGGCTTACTAGGGCCAATGTAGGGAGAATAAAGGGGGTGATAAAGTGAAGCATTTCTGAGATTAAAGTTGAAAATTTTAAGAAAAAAACTCACACATTTGTGAGTAAAAAAAACTTGGAAAAATACTTTTTCTCAGACTTCTCTTTCTTATCCTCTTAAAAAGGAAGCACATGTGTTGACTGTGTGAGGTTGGATCAGCCTCACTCTGCAGACGCTGCTGCTCGAAGTGTCTCAGGCCTGCAGCTGATCACCTCATCAGATTCTACTTTGACATGGGATTTAGGAACAAGGAAATGCTGCTGATTTGAGCCCAGAATCACAAGATTGTTTTCTACTGAATCGGCCCAAGTCACGGCAATGTCTCCTCAGAGTCCAGATGTTGATGAGAAGATTGAGATTCTGGGCTCAAATCACCAGGATTTCCATCGTACTAAATCCCACAGGAGAAGAACAACTTGTAAACTGCACAGAAATTTGTGACTTTATAATCTCAGAAATTTCAGGTTTTTTCTCTTAAATTTGTGAGTGTTTCCTCATAAATTAACCTCAGTTCACTTCCGTCTTGAAAATTTAGACTTTTTTCTCAGAATACAACCCCCCTCCCCACCATACATAGCTTGAATTTGTCTGGGAGCAATCCCAAAAAATGGAAATGTATAGTTCAGGGAGTGGATGTATTATTATTATTATTATTATTATTATTATTATTATTATTATTTCAGTGAACCTGTAACCAAGTGAGAATCTGTCCTTGGACTGGTTATCAGGAGCACTGTAGCAACACAGGCCTGAACACCTGGTCTGAACCCAGTTTGCAGGAGGATGCTCAACTTGACTTGAAAAGTAAAATGTTTATTTATTTATTTATTTATTTATGTACTCATTGCAAATAAATGTGTACACAAAGTCACATAGTTCACAAAATGGATTATGTGTGCATAACTTCCCAGTCAGCAGCAATTTGGGGCAGAGAGCTGACAGGTAAGCAGCTGAGTGGCTGTTCTCACGGCATCAGTCCCGTTCAGCTGGAGAGCCTCTGCTATCTTCTGGCACGTTATTCAAATATCAGCAGCGCTGTGTTTCTCACCTCTGCCTTTGCACTAAAAAGGGCTTTCTAGCTTGTGAACATGCTACTCATTTCTTCTATAGGGATAATTTCCCCAGCAGCACATTTCAAGATCATTTAGAAATCCTCATCTTGGTGAACCTTTCTCTCTTGAGTTCATTGAGGGTTTTCAAACATTTATAATTTAGGAGATTGAGAACATGTGTATTTCCCCTATCTTTCCATTTAGTCCAATTAAGCATTCATTATTAATAGTTAAATTCGCATTATTCCAATGAGGTTGCTGCTTTGCCTTTGGGCTAATGGCCAGGAATTTTTTCCTCTTGATTTCAATATTTTAAAACATGAATATGACAAATAGGACCACTCGCTATTTCTCTGGACTTGGTTTTATAAAGTACAAATTTTTAAACTGTTTTTAAAACATTTTCTGTAGTAGCTCTTTCTATACATTTACCATTAACCATTTTTCGTGGTTCTTTGAGTCACCTTTGGAGGTTCTTAAAGAACCATCTACATCAATGTTTTTTTTTTCTTTTTTTTTTTTGCTTAAAAGTTCTTTGTGAAACCAAAAATGGCTCTTCTATGGCATCACTCCAAAGAACCATTTTTGGTTCCAGTTAGCACCTTGATTTTTGTGTGTAGCTGTTGCCTTGCCTAGTAAATCAGAGCAACTAACTGCACTTGCGCTGTGTTTTGTGAAGTTCAGACTCATCCATTGTCACGTGGAGTTAGTTGCTCTGATCAACTCAGTGAGGCAGCAGCCAGGTGAGTAAAGACTAAGCATGAAACCAAATTGCTTCCTTCATTTGCACCAATGTTTTAAACCAGCATATGGTTATTATTTACTTGTACTTGCCTTGTGTCTTCCTTGTCTGTGTTGGATTTGTATTCCCTGTCTGTGGTGTCTGATTCTATTTAAACTGTATTTAAACTGGTGTGCTATCTTGGCCAGGTCTCCCTCAGAACAGAGATCCCAGTCTCCGGGGACTTCCTGCTTAAATCAAGGTTAAATGAAAAAACAAACAAAAAAAATGAAGTTTTATTTCTTTCTAAATGAGATTAGAGCAGGTGTAAACTTGACACTGGTAAATGAATGCTGAGTAAATCAGGCCTGGTAATAGCTGTCTGTGTCTCTGTCTCTGTCTGTCAAAATATTTACTGTCTCCTTCTCCTTCCATCACAGATTTCCTCCCTCCTGCTTTGATTTGCATTAAACTGATCTGTGCACCTCTTCGTCTGCTCTACACCGCTCATTTTCTGATGCATCTTATACTGATTTCTACAACAGAGAAAAATCAGTCACAGAGGGTTCTATTCCAAGAAAAAAAAAAAAAAAAAAATCAAGATTCAAGATTAAAGCTGGGAATTTACATGAAAAAAAAAAACAGATTTTCTGAGATTGAGGTTGTAAAGTCATGAGAAAAAAACGTGAAAATTTATGAGGAAAAAAAACTCCCAAATTTATGAAAAAACCCTCCCAAATTCTGACATTATAAAGTCACAAATTTACAAGAAACAACAACAACTGTGAAATCTAGTTTTTCTTCTACTCTGGGATTCAGTCCGATTTATTTATTTGTTTATTCATTTTTGATATTTGTAGCTTATGCTGGTTACAGTCAGGACATTTTGCATAAAGTTTCACAAAGACCGCAGGTATATTTTTCTTAATGATAAAGTATCCATTGAAAACTCAGTGTGTTTAATTGCAAACTGCTGATGTAAATGAAAAAGTCATGTGTTTTTTAAATTTTGTGACAGTAAAGGGCACTCTGGTAAGCATGATCATGTTGTTCAAATTTATGGTGATCGAGATGCGATTAATGTAAAAATGTGGGGATTCATGAATTTGTGGGAATAAAAAAAAGAAAGAAAAAAAAAAACAGTGTGTGACAGTAAGTGATAACTCTGCAGACAGAGGACACGTCCTGTGTCTTAAGAGCGTTTGCTCATTTGTTTGTGTCAAACTGTTTTTGCTTCAGTTTATTATTATTCCTTTTCTTTTTCAGAAATGTTTTTATAAATTCCTGTGAAATGGTAAATGGTGGAGACATGAAATTTTGCACATTGGTTGGAAGTTGTGTCCAAACTGCACTATCCATGAAATTTGACCCCAATCGGCCTGATGGTGGCACTATAATTAAAAGTCAAAATTTTGGACTTTTGAACACATTTTTGACATTTCCTCCTTGACTGTAGGTCAGATTCCTTTGAAAATCACTAAACATAAATCACTAAACTTGCAGGATATGTCCACATAAGTACCTGAAACGCTCCCTGAAAGTTTCATATAAATTGGCCCACTAGGGGGCACTATAAATGCAAAATAGTGATGTGTGAACTATAAGTCAGAAATAGTTTTTCCTATCATTATACAACTCACAGAATATGTCGACATAAATACCTGAAACATACCTGGGACATTTCATTGAAATCAACCAAACGGGGGCGCTAGAAATTACGAAAAAAAAAAAAAAAAAAAGTGATGTGGTATATTACAAATATGACTATAAATCAGAAATAGTTTTTCCAATCATTAGACAATTCGCAGGATATGTTGACAGTTACTGAAACATACCCTGAAAATTTCATTCAAATTGTCCACTAGGGGGCGCTACATACACACAAAATATGCGTGGCGTGTCCAGTCATTACAAAACAGGACATGTCCACATTGAAACATATCCTGAAAATTATTTTTAATGAAGCTGTTGAAGCTTTCAACTTCTAATGGTCTTTGCTGGTTCGAACCCTGGAACGGCTGATTGTGGCTATAAGGTAAAGTGTTTGTACATACCAATTATCAATCCCAGCTGATTATCAGAGTCGATATTCAAATTTTTTCAACAATCAGTTTTGATTTACATGATGTTCAATATGACAACCACTAACACTCTACTATTAACTTCTTAAAATGTACTTCTTTAGTTCTATGTATGTACTGTATATATTTCACAGCTTCTGTGTATTATTTACATTAAGGCACAATTTATTTTTTCATATGCTGCTGCATAATCTGTTGTTATATGTTGGTGTTAACCATGTACTGCTTGTAATTAGGTTAAAAGTTTTTGATTTTTAATCTTACTATAAATTGCCTTATTATCAACTGTTTCCACTGCACAGAGAACGGATAACATGGTAATAGAAAAAGTAGGAATGAAACAATGCTTTCAAGTTCATCTTTACATGCAGAGTGTTGTGGGAAATTAGTATATTGTCCCCAACTCATTTTACAAAACCACACACTGAGAGGATTTATTTTGGATTACACAGTTGCCATCACACTTAAATGATTCCGATGTTGGAGAGCTTTTAATAATTCTTGGCATTGATTTCTGAGGCAGCTTTGAATCAGGGCTTAATGTTTTCAGGGAATAACAATTAATTTGTGGGGCTGATTGATGTCAGGAAAACTCATTTTGCCCCACAGGAAAAAAGGAAACATTCCTGACACTTTCAACAGCAACCTACATTTTCCAGTGGGTTATAATCCAATTAGCAGAACAGCGCTCACAGTGGGTCTAGGCAAATGGATAAATCTCTCAGTGTCTCACAGACTGTATAGGATAATGGCACATCTACTGCTGTTGAAAATGACAACTCTATAAAAAATGGCTTCCTCTTCATGCAACATTTCCTCAACCATGTTTCACTGCCTATGTTACCATGAGCTTATTGACAGAGGAAGTGTTAAAGGTAAAAAAAAAGCAGTATGTTACAATTTAGATTTTTTTTTTTTTTTTTTATGCTCTTGCCTAGGGCAACATCAATAACCATGAGAATGACTGCCAAGAGATGGAGATTGACAAGGAATGTGAATGGAACTTGTCCAAAGCCCAACTCACAAGTTACTGGCATCTTTCATGAAAAGGAGCAAAAACGATTGTGTGAAATCAACACGACACTTGAGGACTCTTTTTTTTATTTGCTCAAATGACTTAGTTTGTGCAATAATTTATACCTGCAGGACTTGACAGCAGTTCAGTGCAATGCCCCTGTGGATATATGCTGTATATGGGTGGACTTTTTTATATTAAGTATCTAGTTTGTAGGATTAATGCACATATTTAGATGCCATGCACATAATTCACATACTTTTGATACAACTTTATAAATAATGTAGGTGCAATTTTTTTTTCAAATATTTTTTACATATTTCTATATTTCTTTTTTTTCTCAATTTCTTATAATTGAATTCTCTTAAGAATTGAGCATCTGTAACTGACCCAATTTCCCCTCAGGGATCAATAAGGTATTTCTGATTCTGATTCTCATTCTGATTTGACTCTAACAAAAACGTAAAGCTTGTGTACGTAACTTTTCCTTTACTATTTTGACAAATTACCATTATACACAGAGGGTCTGAGCCAGACTAAATGCACTGAGAATAAGATCCTGTCTTCTGGATTCCTGCTGGGGCTGTAATCTCATTTGTCGAAATATGTTTAATGCAAAAACAAGCAACCAAATCTCTTTAAGGAGGCGTCGCTACCTTATTCCAATAACGTCTTGTGTGCACACATCGTCCCCTGCTGCTGTATGCTCCAGCTAGCCGAGCGACAGAATGGTAGAGAAGGGAGCCAGCTCATCTTTTCCTGTTGCCCAAATGCAGCGGAGCTGCATGCACGAGGATGGGAGTGACTTGGAGGGGAATCTCAGATCAGAGGTTTTTGAGTTCAAATTTTCAACCCATTCAGCTTTACTTATATAGCACCTTTTATACGAACATGCTATCACAGCATATTAGGGCCATCAAATGCAAAAAAAAAAAAAAAAAAAAACAAAACAAAACACAGAATTAGATTAAAGTTGTATTAAAGTTGTGAATTAGATTAAAGTTGTATATTTTCGAGAAAAAAAAAACCTTAATATGCCTTAATATGCTGTCATAAACATGCAGCCCAAAGTGCCTTACATTGAAAGATTAAAAGAGCACAAAAATAAACAATAAAAATAAAAATAAAAAAAAAAACAATAGACAATAGACAATAACAATAAAAAGACACAAAAAAAACACAGTACAATACAGTAAAAAAATAAATGTTAAAAAGAAAATAAATAAAGTCAATAAAATAAAATATAAATTAAAGATAAAAATAACTATGAACCAAATTGAAAGTTACCTACACAAGCTACACAAGCTTCACGCTTTCAAACTGATTAGAACGGTGGTTGTTAATCTGCACAAATCACATAATGGACAAAACAGCTGAAAATACCACAAAGTTCAGTCAGAGCAGCGATCAAAAGTCATTACAATGTGGAACAATGGGAGATTCTCCAGGAAGAGGACACCTGTGCCTTTTGTTTTCATGCTCAGGAATGAAGATGGTGAGGGCGGCAAAGTCGACACCATGGATCACAGTTTTACAGCGGCACAGTTTAGTGGAATCTTAGATATGTCAAGGTTCAGTATGGCCTGTTAAATGTCACTTCTATGTCAACAAGTGCTTTGACAGGTACTAAAGAAGCCCTAACTGAGAGAAACGATGCCTGAGCTTTCTCAGCCATGCACACAATTAGCATGGTCGGTAGTGACAGACTACCACTACGACACTCTGACATTTGATGCTTCGAGGCTGTTTTGCTGCTGGTTGTCAAGCGGCTTTTGTTAGTTTTTCAAATGGATCACATAACGCATTTCCTGAGTACCAGCACCGTTTAGCCCAAAACCTGGTCACCTCATCCAGGAGATTGAGCCTTCAAACATGGTCCTTTCAACAAGACCATGGACTCTACCTTCCACCTGGTGCAAAGCGATGCCAAGCACAACACAAGTGTCTTTTCTGGTTTCCAAGTGGCTCAGTTGTCATTTTCCTGTCCAGTGACCATATTGAGGAAACAGCAAAGTCACTTGTGTCCATCTGAGCACCCATGGCTGTGTTGCTCTTAAAATGAGCTGTGGTCAGTTGCATTGTTGGCACATTGCTGTCTTGAAAGTGACTGAGCAACAAAAAGCAGCTCTGAAGTCAGCGCTGCAGTTTTCTCTGGTATTTGAAGCTCATTACCAAGATAGTAATGCGTGCCTACATTTGCAGGTGCACAACGTGTGTCCACTCTGCTTGTTCCACACACACCACAGGGAGCGTCAGTGGAGTCCTGCTGTCGCCATAGATGATCTGCTCATGTGCTTTTTCACCTTGTGCACGAGCAGATCCATTTCCTCTGCAGAGAAGCCTTCCTTCTTCCCTGGAAAATCCACCATTGTAACAGCAGTCCACCAAGGTGTGAGTGCACCAGGCTTTTAAAGGGAATGGATGAGGGCACTCTGGTTTATTGCATGTTAGGCCAAAAACACACCCATGACTAATTAAGAGAGAAAGTACAACCCTTTTGAACCAGGCACCTGGTGCAACAACCCTTTTTTCTCCCTTTAAAATAGCAAAAGTGAACTTGGACATGTCCTAAATGCACTTGTGCCATGCTCTGCAGACTGTGTGCTTGGACAGATAAAACAGAGCCCAGTAGCTCCATACATACATCACAGAGGTGGTAGTACAAAATCCAATGTATTTAACAACAGCCACCTCAGCCACCTCAGGTTTTCAGCAATTCTGTTGAAAACCTGTGATCTGAATGGAGAAAGGCAGAGCAAACCTAAGAATATCAAGAATCTTGACATTTTCTGCATGTTGGAGCAGTTCAAGACATCTCCAAAGATGTTCTTCAACCTTTTAGACATTAGAGGAGGAGATCAGTGCTGCTTAATCCCGCCAAGTAAATCTCTTGTTAAGCACAGATCTTGAGGAGATGATTTTCAAATGTGGAAACCCGAGCAATGCTGTACTATGCCGAGTACATATAAATCAAACTTTAATGGTGAATCCAACTCCTGATTTGCTAATCATACACACAAACAACCTCATTAGCAAGCAAGATCCTGCATACTGAGGGAAATTTTGGTAAATCCTGCAAGTGGAGTTTGCTTACCAGTACCTTGCTGACGACATCCATCCACAGCCTCCCCCTAGATTCTGTGGAGTAATTGTCATTCCATGAAAACATTAAAGCTCTTTATCTAACCCTTGGGCCACAAACAGAGTTGAAAGAATGGAGCACTTTATTTGCATATATTTACCCTAATGGTTTTTCCATTAGGATAAAACACTCATCAGCATAATAAAATTGCTCTAGCGGGAAAGAGAATAAGTCACATCTGGAGACAGTCACTTAGAAGCCTCAACCAATAATTTAGGATTACTCAGGCCTGCCTGCAATTCTTGCACAATGAGGCGCGGACCTATTGTTAAACAGATCAGGTAGGATATGGGTTGGGTTACGTCAGCATCCATTTACTGCAAAAAAACATAAAATAATAAAATAAAATCTTTTGAGTGCAGTGCTATCTGGCAAAAATGCACACGTTTTTAAGGCAATCAAATCTATTAAAGCTGCAGGCATAATCAGAATGTCATTAAGGCCTGAATGCATGCAAAGGAATCAGTCGACTTTTGGAAAATGATGTGTGTTTTTAAATACCAATGAACATGTGAGACTGGTAAGAGAAAATATGCAAGGAGAGGCACAGTCGGCTCAGGCACAAGATTGGTAACAGCCATAAATCTTGCCGGAAAATACAGCTGTTTATCAAATTCTCATTTTAGCCAGGAACAGAACAGACATGTTGCAGCAGCATGGCTGTCAATTAAATTCTATTGGGCTCAAGTGTCAAGTTTTCATAACTGGCACATCTGTTATGCTCGAGGTAATCAACAAGAAAACATTTTCTAATTCAGTTTGTATCTAATAATGTTTCTATTGCTGAAACATAAACATGCACACGTGCACACACACACACAAACACACTCAAGCTGCACCCTTTACGTCTGGCATATGCATCTCATATGTGGATTCATGTCTAGAGAGGAGCTAGCTGGATTACACCTGGTGCTGATACGTGTCTCTGCTGTTCACGCTGAAATTAGATTGTTCTTTCCTTTGCAAAGCATGTACATTTTCCCCTCATAAAAATTCCGTCCTTCAGAAGGATGGCGGGCGCTCAGCAAATGGGGCTGTTAATGGGCTTGCTTATTTCCCATCCGCATGTAACCTGTAAATCACCAGCGTTCCACAGGACAGCATGTTGTCTGGGGAAGTTACAAATGATAACAAAATTTAATGTTGTTACTGTAATTGCAACTGTTTTGTGTTTACTTGCATTTTCTGAGCATTTTTTTTTTTTTTTTGAAGTCAGCAGTTTTACTTTTACTTTTCCCAAGTGTGTCTGGCATATTAAACCTCATGATGTTTTAAATCAGCGTCACAGTGTACATTTTGTCTACATCTCCATAAGCACTGCATGAGAAATCAAGCAATTGTAAGTTGCATCAGCATCAAAGCTGCATCATACCGTCCTGTGCAGACCTTTGTTTGAGTTCTGTGACTGAGTCTTCTTTTTAGAATGCTCAACACGCTGGCGAAAAAAACATGCAAAATAAGCCGTGCATTAGGAAATAGCAATAATAGGTGACAAGCATGTTGTGGGAGGAGAGATTTATGCTCTCCATAGTGCAAGGCATAATGCATTACTCAGGTTATTTTGTCTTCAACATGCATTTTATGTGGTTAGTCACATTAACCAACCTTTATTTGGGTCTTGGAAGGACACAGTAGCTTCACACACTAGCAGGTAAAGCTACAGTATATTTTAAACGGTACTTGTTAGCGTATGTTTTACGAGCCTAACTTACCTTCTTCTTAAAGGACCATAGTGATTTTGATTATTCAGCCTAATGTCTACAGAATGTCTAATCTCTTCCCACAGCAAGTAGTCGTATATTTTAGAAGTCTGAAAATAGTCCCTGGGGAAACATTTGCTTTCCTCAACCAATTATACATTTCATGGGTTATGAATAGTCATTTGTTAGCCGCAGAGGCAAAACATTATAAGGTGACTGTTTCAACCAAAAATTCAAATTTGAAAATGAAGTGATTTGGATTAGGCTCCACTGGTCACCAACCCCAACCTGAGAACGAGCACTGCATGTTTTAGTTTGTGTTCATTTGGGTTAGGTGAAAAATAAATGAATGGATCAATAAAACGCCTATAATGGCGTTCACATTTTGGCAAATTCCGGGCTATTTAATTTACAGTTGATTCCGTTTTCATGATCAGATTCTGCAAATCCGTTGATGTTTTCTGCATCACAGAAACCACAGAGTCCAAACTGATTTGTGGAGGGGTGGCAGAGGGATGAACCAAGTGTGCTAAGAACAGGGGTTTGTTTTG